>NC_056733.1:75005409-75167656 GCF_019279795.1 Protopterus annectens | reverse complement strand
AGCCTGGACACAGCATCCCAGATGACATTCCTTACACCAGAAAAGCAAACCTTCCTGACAGTCTACTTCTCTCAACTAGCCACCAGACCTCAACTATCTGCAAGGAAAATCCTGCAAGCTCTGGGTTTCATGGCATCTTGCATTCTACTCATTTCATATGCCAGACTGCATATGAGGAAACTTAAATGGTATCTAAAAAGCCTTTGGTGTCAACACTCTCAAGACCTATACCTATAATACCTTGCCTCAGAAAAGATTTTCTTTGGTGGGCAACAGCATGCTCCCTCAACAAAGGACTACCTTTCTTACCACCCCATGCCAGCCAGACCCTCACCACAGACTCATCAGATTATGCTTTGGGTGTACATCTGGATGGCAGATGCATACAGGACCAATGGAGCCCACAGCAAATCCATCTGCACATCAACATCAGATGATCAGAGATGATAGCTGTCCAGCATGCCTTGAGAGCTTTCAAGCCCCTTCTCTCCCCAGGAGCTGCTCTGATATAAACGGACAACACAACTGTGATGTGGTACATCAACAAGCAGGGAGGGACTCCGTTCCTGCCCTGTATGCAGGCTGGCCATGACCCTTTGGTGCACAGCCTCTGCAATGCAACTCCACCTGTTAGCACAATTCTTAGAGTTCTCTCAACTCTCTGGTGGACCACTTAAGCAGAAGTCTTCTGGGCCCACATGAGTGGCAGGTCAACAGAAGAACCTTCTCCCTAGTAACTCAGAAATGGGGCACCCCGAAGGTCGACGTCTTTGCCTCCCACCAACCATCAGCTCAACCAGTTCTGCACCAGGGAGCATCACAGCATGGCTTTGAAAGTTGATGCCCTGTCCTTCCCCTGGGTCAATCTATCGGTCTATGCCTTTCCTGCACTACCTCTCATCCCCAGGGTACTGTTCAAAATAATGGAGGAAAACCCCAGGACAATTCTTATAGCTCCAGACTAGCCTCGTCAGCACTGGTACTCCTTGCTGTGCAGTCTGTCCCCTCTGCCACCTTGGCATCTTCCTCAGATCCCAAACCTCCTGACCCAGAGGGAAGGGGAATTCATGCATCCCCAATTGCAGACACTCAATTTGACAGCTTGGCTTATTCCCTTACCCTCGATCAATCTGCCAGCTTCAGCAAATAGGTTCTAGATGTTATACGAGGCCAGATGCCCTATCACTAGAAAGTCTTATTCTGACAATGGAAAAGGTTCTGCACCTGGATTCAGGCTAAGGGTGCCGACACAGCGCAGCCCTCCCTCCCATCCTGGATTACTTAGTTGACCTGCTACACAGTGGACTCTCCTTTTCCTGTATTAAAATTCATGCCTCTGCTATCTGTGCTCATTTTCCCACTGAGCAGACCCTTTTCTCACACCCTCTGATTAAACGGTTACTAAGAGGGGGGCTAGCAACTTGAGGCCACCCAGAAGAGCACCAACCCCAGCTTGGGACCTTAACTTTGTGTTAGAAAAGCTCACCCTACCCCCCTTCGAACCTGCCTCTAGAGCAGAGCTAAAATTTCTCTCCTGGAAGACTGCTTTCCTTCTGGCCATCACTTCAGCCAGAAGGGTCTCCAAGCTGCAAGCATTCATGGCTGTGGAAACCATCTTCCATGCTGACAGGGTATCCCTCAGGACTAATCCATCCTTCATGCCAAAGGTGTGGTGTCCACTGTGGCTTTCAACCAATCCATTCATTTGCCCACCGTTCTCCCTAACCCACAGAACAAGGGGGAAAGGATCCTCCACTCTCTAGATATGTGCACAGGCAGCTCAGATTTTATCTAGACAGGACTAAATCCTTTAGAAAGTCTGATCAATTGCTGGTTAGCTTTGCTGCAGGGGCAGAGGGCAAAGCCATCTCCAAATGGATAGCACACTGCATCAATTTCTGCTACAAACAACACAGAAAGCCTCCCCCTTCCAAGGGGGTCAGGACTCACTCCACCAGAGCAGCCTCCACCTCTGCAGCTTTCCTCAGACGAGTCCTCACCAGGGACATCCTGGAGGCTGCCACCTGGACATCTGTTCACACCTTCACCAAACACTACCACTTGCGTATCTTCTACAAATCCAGGGCAGGGTTTGCCTCTGCAGTCTTCATCTTAGCCAGCCCCTAGTTTCCTTGACAGCCTCCACCCTTTTCCTTAGCTTTGGGAATCAACCCAAATGTGATGACTGCAGCAGTGAAACATGAAGAACATAGTACAGTTGTGTACACCTAACATAAATGTAGATGTTCAAGGGTATTCACTGTTGCAGCCCTGGATGTCCTTCAAGGATGCATCTGCAGTCATAACATATGGGATGTCCTTCAAGGATGCATCTGCCGAGGCCAGACCCAGACTTTGGAATCCGGCCGACCAAAGGGCTGCCTGACGACAGGACAACCCATTTGTAAGGACAAATGGGTTGGCCTGTCGTCAGGCAGCCCTTCGTCGGCATTCCAAAGTCTGGGTCTGGCCTCGGCTGTCGCACTTCACCCGGCGTCATAGCTGCAGTTATTGGTATAAAGGCATCAGCCGATGCCATTTTCCTCAGTCTTTCTTGCGCGTGGCCGAAGCAAAGCTGTTGCAAGTGCCGTTCGATCAGAACCAGAGATTACTACTACCGAATACTTCTACTACCGAAGACTTCTAAAAGCTAAGTACCCCATTGGGGACTCTTTCTTGCCTCAGCCGATGTCAGAAAAAGTGAATAACTGTTTAACTTGTGGGAAACAAATACCTCATAAAGATTTCCACTCTTACTGCTTACCTTGTTTAGGCCCAGACCACGACGTAGCAGCTTGTCTAGCCTGTGCTTCTTTTAACCGACGGACGCTTAGGCGTCGGTCGGAATTTGCTGAGCAGTTTTTGGCTCTGATTTTGCTTATATTATGCCGTCGGATCCTCCGACTTCAAATATCCAAAAAGCAAGGAAAGGACCGACACTCGCGGTCAGCGGTTTCGGCGAAACCGCGGTTAAGACAACCGCAAGTGTCTCGGTTTCGGCTGAAACCGAGCAAGCGGTTCTTCCTTCAGCCAAAAGCTTACCGTCTACCGAGGCCTCTTCCAACCTGGTGGAATCGGCTTCTGTAATCCAACCTGCAGTTGTAGTTTCTCAGGAATTATCTGACACTATTCCCTTGGATATTTCAACCCCTGCACGTGGAGCTGCTAAGCCTCCTGCAGCCATGTCTATTAAGGCCTTTGCCAGGGCTAAAGCAGCTAAAGCTACTAAATCTGTGCCTGTTAAGACCCCCTCTCACAGGCCTAGCTCCAGTTCCCAAATGCTTAGTTTAGCAGAGGATCTCATTTCTTTAATCCGGGGATCCCAACCTCTCCCAGACAGGGCCTCTCACCCTCCTCCAGAGAAGAGGCCTAGAGCAGAGCCCCCTGAGCCAGTTTCCACAGATGATTCCTCTGATGATTCAGATAATACAGACCCTCCAGAGGCTCCTTTTTCTCCTTGTGAAGACTCTGATGCTGAAGAGTCCATCCCTTCTGCCTCTCCACCTGAGGAATTTTCCTTTGGGGAAGCCTTGCATGCTATGAGGGAACAATTTCAGTGGCAGGGCCAAGATTTTTCAGACTCCAGTAAAAGGCTTAGAACCTTTTTGCATTTACCACAACATAGGCCTTTAGCTATACCTCCAGTTCTGTCTGTTGTAGATGATGCATTTAATGATGCTTGTACTGCTCCTGATTCATTACCTCCGGCCCCTGCTAAGCCCGATAGGTTCTACAGGGTCCCGGACACACATCACCATTTATACAAGGCTCCTTTTGCAGATCCCGAGACTATCTCCCAGGGGCCTAAGGCTGTAGCATCTACCTCTGCCAAAATCCCTCCCTCTGAAAGGGAATCCAGGTCCTTAGAGAGATGGGGTAAAAAAGTTTACACTTCTGCTACTCTGTCCGCTAGGGCCTTGAACTGTCAATTTCATATGATCCAGTATCAAGAATTTATGTTAGACCAGTTAACCAAACAACTGTCCTCTGATGAACCTTTAGACAAGAAATATGTTCAGGAAATGGTACATAACATTCAGCAAGTTAGTAACCATTCTTTAAAATGCGGCTATGATGCACTGGAGGCTTCCTTTAGATCAGCCATGACTGGCACAGTTATCAGAAGGCATGCATGGTTAAAAGAGCAGGCCTTACCGGACCATGTCAAATCAAAACTATTAGATGCTCCCATGGACAAGGTCAATTTGTTTGGCTCTCCTGCACAACAGGTGCTGAAGAAGATGGAAGAGAAGGCAAAATCTGTCCAAACAGTGAAAGATTTCTTACAGGTCCAACCTCCAAGGTTTAGCAGGAATTGGCCCTCCAAGAATTGGTCCTTTCCAGACTCCTCCAAAGCACAGAGAGGCAGCAATAGGCGTTCAAGAGGCAGAAACCAATCCAGAGGTGCCTACAGGGGACGCCAGTGGCAGGGTAACAACCAGCGAGGCACAGACACAGCCACCACCACTACTACAGGACAATCACAGTGACTTGGCTCTGGCACCACCTACCAGGGAACAACTAGAAGCACCCTTAGGCGGGAAGCTAGCTTTATTTACAAAGAACTGGCATTACATCACAAGGGACAAGTGGATTTTGCAGACAATAGACCAAGGTTACAGGTTTCATTTCCATACTCTACCAGGAAAGAGAGGAATGCCAAACCTACCTCCAAATCAAAAGGCAGAAGCTCTGCAACAAGTAAATCAATTATTAAAGATGAGAGCTGTGGAAAAGGTACCACATATGGAGCAAGGAAAGGGCTTTTACTCCAGACTCTTCCTAGTACCAAGGAAAGAAGGCAAATGGAGACCTATTCTCGATCTGTCCGCTTTAAACACATTCCTCATTGTTCCAAAATTCAAAATGCTGACTCTACAGCAGCTTATTCCCATGCTGGGCAAGGAGTCTTGGCTGGTAACTCTAGATCTCAAGGAGGCATACCTGCAAGTCCCCATACGACCAAATTGCAGAAGATACCTCAGATTTCTTGCAGGATCAGAGCATTATCAATTCTCAGCATTGCCCTTTGGCTTATCTACTGCGCCCAGAGTGTTCACGAAATGCCTGGCATCAGTAATCGCTCATTGCAGGCTTCAGGGGATCCAAATCTACCCTTACCTGGACCGACTGCCTAATACAAGCGGACAACAAAAACAAGCTAGCAGAAGACTTACAAAGGGTCATTTACCTGCTACAAGCCCTGGGATACACAGTCAATTTAAAAAAGTCAAAACTGATACCATCCCAGAGAATAACCTTTTGGGTGCAGAGTTGGACACATCAAAGCAAATGGCATTCCTAACAGTAGAAAAACAGGAGCAGCTACCTCTCTATTTCTTGGCATTAACAAAGCAGAACCATCTGACAGCAAGAAAAGTACTGCAAGCCTTGGGCTTCATGGCATCCTGCATAATATTGGTTCCTCATGCCAGACTGCATATGAGAAAACTACAGTGGTACCTAAGGAATTTATGGTCTCAACACAAGCACAGCTTAGAAACCCAAATTCCAATTATTCCATGCCTGAAGCAAGAATTCCTATGGTGGGCTCAGGCTTGTCAATCAAACACAGGATTGCCCTTCCACAATACTCAACCAAGCCAAACCATCACGACGGACGCCTCAGACCTCGGTTGGGGGGCACACATGCTGGACAAGTGCATACAAGGCTTATGGACTCAAGACCAGCTGCACCTACACATAAATCTAAAGGAAATGCTGGCAGTAAAACTGGCAATTCAGGCATTCAGACCATTTCTCCAACAAGGTCTATTGATGATAAGGACAGACAACACCACAGTTATGTGGTACATCAACAAGCAGGGAGGCACACATTCATCCTCTTTGCCGGATGGCACTGGACCTCCGGAATGTGGCCCTGAGCTACAACATTCAGTTAAAAGCAATTTTTGTACCAGGAAAAGAAAACATTCTAGCAGACATATTAAGCAGGACTACCACGGATGCCACGAATGGATGCTGCATCCAGACATCTTCAAAACCATTACAAGAAAATGGGCGCTTCCAGAAATAGACTTATTTGCATCCCCACTCAATCACCAGCTAAAGAAATTCTGCACAAGGACGTACCACCCACTTGCTTGGAAGGTGGACTCCCTATCCTTCAGTTGGAAAAACCTGACAGCATATGCATTCCCACCACTTCCTTTGATGCACAAGGTGCTATTGAAGATCAAAGAGGACCGTACAAGGATCATTCTGATAGCTCCAGACTGGCCAAGGCAACATTGGTACCCATTACTGAGGAGCATGTCTCGAGAACAAATATGGCCACTGCCCCTGGTTCCCTTGCTGTTAACACAGAACAACTACAACAATCTGCATCCAAACCTGAAAACTCTGCAGCTGACTGCCTGGAACATTGCATAAGACCAATTAACCCTAATTTATCCCAAAGGGTTAAAGACATTATCCTTGAGACTCGCAGACCCTCAACAAGAAAAAATTATTCAGCAAAATGGAAAAGTTATCTCATTTGGAGTACTGCAAAAGGAGAAGATGTGTCACTGGTAAACATAGCCAACATCCTGGAATACTTGGCAGAGCTCTTCCACACAGGCCTGTCCTATTCCTCCATCAAGATTCATGCATCAGCTATTTCAGCAAAATACGACTTGGATCCTCCTGTCTTCTCACATCCTCTGCTCAGACAGTTTCTGAGAGGAATTAAAAATGTAAAGCCTCCTAGGAAGCCACCATTACCAGCATGGGACTTGAACTTTGTGCTAGAAAAATTGACACTTCCTCCTTTCGAACGAGCAGCAACAGCAGAACTACAATACTTATCATGGAAGACTGCCTTCCTGCTGGCAATCACTTCAGCAAGAAGGGTATCTGAACTTCAGGCATTAATGGCAGTACAACCCTTCCTGATCTTCCATCAAGACAGAGTGTCCATGAGAACAAATCCTTCCTTTATGCCTAAGGTGGTCTCCAGAGTTTCCTTGAATCAGGCTATCCACCTACCTACATTCTTCCCCAACCCACAGAACAGGGAAGAAAGACTGCTGCATACCTTGGATGTACATAGACAATTACGCTACTACCTGGACAGGACCAAGGGCAATAGAAAAACTGACCAGCTACTGGTAGCATATGCAACAGGAAGGGAAGGAAAAGCAATTTCAAAACAGACAATCTCCAAGTGGATAGGAAATTGCATTAGATTTTGTTACTCCTACCATGGAAAGAAACTCCAGAGAACATCAGGCCTCACTCTACAAGGGCTACAGCCACTACCACAGCCTTCTTACGAGTGGCTACCAAGGACATTTTAGAGGCTGCCACTTGGAGCTCCGTGCATACATTTGCCAAGCATTATAATTTACCTTTATACTCTAGATCCCGAGCAGGTTTTGCCACTGCTGTTTTGCAAGGGATCCTAACTACACCATAACTTTATTTTTTCACCTCCCCTAGTTTGGCTATGGTATTCTACCCATTTGTAAGGACTGCAGATGCATCCTTGAAGGACATAGTACAGTTTTGTACCTACCATAAATGTAGATGTCCGATAGGAATGCATCTGCAGTCAGGATTACCCACCCGCCTTCCCCTCTGTGGTGCTCCTAGGGTATTTGCCCATCTTATAGCTAGCTGGGGGAATCTATTATGGTGTATTTGTTTGTATATATGTACATACATGCTCTACTATTTGGAATCATTGGCATTTATCCAAATTTAGCCTTCCAAGAGGGCACCTGGCATCTGGGGCAAGAAACACTGAGGAAAATGGCGTCGGCTGATGACTTTATACCCGAATAACTGCAGCTATGACGTCGGGTGAAGTGCGACACCAGCCGAGGCCAGACCCAGACTTTGGAATCCGGCCGACCGAAGGGCTGCCTGACGACAGGACAACCCATTTGTAAGGACTGCAGATGCATTCCTATCGGACATCTACATTTACGGTAGGTACAAAACTGTACTTTGTCCTGCCTCAGGCAGCCCTTCGGTCGGCCAGATTCCAAAGTCTGGGTCTGGCCTTGGCTGATGTCGCACATTTCCCGACGTCAGAGCGTCTGGGGTATAAAAGCATCAGCCGACGCCATTTTCCTCAGTCTTTCTTGCCGCGCGGTGCCCGAAGCAGAAGCAGTTCGCAAGTGCCGGTCGGTCAGCTCCTGTGATTCAGATACCGAAGACTTTGAAAAAAGCTAAGTACCCCGTTGGGGACTCTTTCTTGCCTCAGCCGATGTCAGATAAAGTAAATCATTGTTTAACTTGTGGGAAAGAAATACCTCATAAGGATTTCCACTCTTACTGCCTCCCTTGCTTAGGCCCAGACCACGACGTCTCGGCCTGTTCAGCCTGTGCTTCCTTCAACCGACGAACTCTTAGACGTCGGTCGGAGTTTGCAGAGGAATTCTTTGGGACTAATTGTGCATATAAGATGCCGTCGGAGACTCCGACATCGCATTTGGTGAAAAAACGGAAGGACAAGGACCGACACTCGCGGCCCGCGGTTTCGGCTGAAACCACGGTTAGGCCTACCGCCTGTCTTGGTTTCGGCCGAAACTGAGTCCTCGGTACTTCCTTTAACCGAATCCACTCAACCGACCACCGCGGCCCTGGAGGCCCCGGCTGAGTCGGCTACTGAGCTACCTACTGAAACCAGTGTCCAGGAAATGTCCACCATTCCTTTGGACAAGTCTACTCCTGCACCTGGTGCAGCCAGACCCCCTGCTTCCATGTCCATTAAGGCTTTTTCCAGGGCTAAAGCTGCTAAACTTGCTAAAGCTTTGCCTCCCAAGACTACCTCTCAGAGACCTTCTTCTAGTTCTCAGATCCTCAGCCTTGCAGAGGATCTTATCTCTTTAATTAGAGATTCTCAGCCTCACCCGGACAGGGGCTCTCAACCACCACCAGACAAAAGGCCCAGGACTGAGCCCTCTGACCAACATTCTTCAGATGAGTCTACGGATGGATCTGTGTTGTCAGATCACCAGGAGGAGGCTTATTCGGCTGAGGATTCTGATGCTGAAGAATCTATCCCTTGACCTCCCCTCCTGAAGAGTTTTCCTTTGGTGAGGCACTACACTCTGAGAGAACATTTTCAATGGCAGGGTCAGGAATTTTCTGATTCTAGAAAGAGATTAAGGACCTTTTTACATTTACCTCAGCATAGGCCCTTAGCTATACCTCCTGTTTTGAATGTTATTGATGATGTGTACAATGATGTTAGTACAGCCCCTGATTCTCTCCCTCCGGCTCCTGCCAAACCTGATAGATACTACAGGGTCCCGGATTCTCATCTACATCTGTACAAGGCCCATTCTGCAGACCCATATACTATTTCTCAGGGCCCAAAAGGGGTTGCAGCTGCCACTGCCCAAAATCCTCTACCTTCTGAAAGGGAGTCTAGAGCTTTAGAGAGATGGGGAAAGAAGGTATGTACTTCTGCAACTCTTTCCATGAGGGCATTAAATTGTCAATTTCATATGATACAGTACCAAGAGTATTTGTTAGATGAATTGCATAAGAAGCTTTCCTCTTCTGAACCCCTTGACCGTAAATCCCTTCAGGATCTGGTACATAACTCACAGCAGGTTAGTAATCATTTTTTGCAGTGTGGTTATGATGCACTGGAAGCTTCATGTAGGCCAGCTATGACTGGGGCAGTTATTCGTAGGCATGCCTGGTTGAAGGAACAATCTTTACCAGACCATGTCAAAGCTAAACTCCTGGATACTCCAATGGAAAAGCAAAAATTATTTGGTTCCTCGGCTCAGGAGGTCTTAAAGAAGTTTGAAGAAAAGGCAAAATCTGTGCAAACAGTTAAGGACTTTCTGCAAGTACAACCACCGAGATTCAGCAGAAACTGGCCTACTAAGAATTGGTCCTTTCCAGACTCGGACAGATCCCAGAGGGGCAGGAACAGGCGTCCCAGAGGTAGGAGGGCAAGCTAGAGGCTCCTACAGAGGCCGTCAGTGGCAGCCTACTAACCAGAGAGGTAGTGCAGGAGCAACAACAACTACTACTACACCTGGACAGACTCAATGACTTTCCTTTGATTCCGCCGACCAGGGCTCAATTGGAAGCACCATTGGGTGTAAAGCTTTCTTTATTCTCAAAAAACTGGCATTACATTACAAGGGACTCATGGACACTGCAAATAATAGACAAAGGATACAGGTTCCACTTCCACACTTTGCCAAGAAGAAACGGAATGCCAAACCTGCCACCAAATCAGAGGGCAGAGGCTTTAAAGCAGATCAACAACTTAATACAAATGAAAGCCATAGAAAAGGTACCTCTTTCAGAACAAGGCCAAGGATTCTACTCCAGATTATTCCTTGTTCCAAGAAAAGAAAATCAATGGAGGCCTATTCTCGACCTGTCCGCACTGAATACTTACCTCATTGTGCCAAAATTCAAGATGCTGACCCTACAGCAACTTCTTCCCATGCTGGGCAAGGAGTCTTGGCTGGTGACTCTAGATCTCAAGGAGGCATACCTGCATGTCCCTATTCGGCAAAGTTGCAGAAGACACCTCAGATTTCTTGCAGGATCAGAGCATTATCAATTCTCAGCATTGCCCTTTGGCTTATCTACTGCCCAGAGTATTCACGAAATGCCTGGCATCAGTAATTGCACACTGCAGACTTCAGGGGATTCAAATCTACCCATATCTGGACGACTGCCTGATACAAGCGGACAACAAGAAAAATTTGATAAAGGACTTGGACTATGCCATCCACCTATTACAGGCCTTGGGATACACAGTCAACATCCAAAAATCAAGACTTGTTCCATCCCAAAGGATAACCTTTTTGGGTGCAGATCTAGACACAACCACCCAAATGGCCTTTCTCACAGAAGAAAAACAAAAACAACTTCCAGATTACTTCATGAATCGGACAAGACAAACTCAGCTAACTGCAAGGAAAATCCTGCAGGCCCTGGGTTACATGGCATCCTGCATAATTCTGATTCCACAAGCCAGGCTGCATATGAGAAATTACAATGGTACCTAAGGAGTGTATGGTCTCAGCACAGTCACAGTTTGGAAACTTTGATACCAATCATTCCTTGCCTTCAAAAGGAATTCCTGTGGTGGGCTCAAGCCTGCCACTCCAACAGAGGGTTGCCTTTCAACAAACCAAAAACAAAACAAACCATCACCACGGACGCTTCAGACCGAGGATGGGGAGCACACATGGAGAGCAAATGTATCCAAGGCCTATGGTCTCAAGGGCAGCTGCGCATGCACATAAACCAAAAGGAAATGCTGGCAGTGATGCACGCAATTGAGGCCTTCAAACCTTTCCTCCATCAAGGCCACCTGTTAATAAGGACAGACAACACCACAGTCATGTGGTACATAAACAAGCAAGGAGGCACACATTCCTACCCTCTATGCAGGCTGGCCATGAATCTATGGGAACTATGCTTGAAACTCAATATCCAACTACAGTCCCAGTTCGTGCCAGGGAAAGAAAATGCACTGGCAGACAGCTTAAGCAGAACCACCATGGATGCACACGAATGGATGCTGCACCCAGACATATTTCTACTCATAACACAAGCATGGGGAAAGCCAGAGATAGATCTGTTCACCTCGCCCCACAATCATCAACTGAAGACATTCTGCTCAAGGACATACCACCCACAAGCTTGGAGGGTAGACTCTCTCTCTTTCAGCTGGAAATCTCTAAAAGTCTATGCCTTCCCACCTCTCCCATTAATGTCCAAGGTTTTACTGAAGATCAGGGCAGAACAGCCAAGAGTGATTCTGATAGCTCCAGACTGGCCAAGGCAACACTGGTACCCACTATTGAGGAGCATGTCACAGACAAAACCATGGCCTCTCCCCCTATGGCCATTTCTTCTGACGCAGAACAATTTCAAGACCATGCATCCCAACTTGAAAACATTGCAGCTAACTGCCTGGAAAATTCCATAAACCCCCCTCAAAATAACTTATCACAGAGAGTAAAGGACATTATTATGGAAGCTCGCCGGCCTTCCACAAGGAAGACATACTCAGCAAAATGGAAAAGATTTCTCATTTGGAACACAACAAAAGGCTTAGATGTGACAGTGGCGAGCATGGCACATATTCTGGAATACTTAGCAGAATTGTTCCACAATGGCCTGTCCTACTCTTCCATTAAGATTCATGCCTCAGCAATTTCAGCAGAATACAATGTTGATCTACCCATCTTCTCGCATCCTCTCCTCAGGCAATTTCTGAGAGGAATCAAAAACATCAATCCTCCAAGGAAACCCCCTTTACCTACTTGGGATCTCAACTTTGTGCTGGAGAAACTAACACTTCCTCCCTTTGAACCAGCAGCATCAACGGATCTACAGTTTCTGTCTTGGAAAACTGCATTCCTTCTGGCCATAACTTCAGCAAGAAGAGTATCTGAGTTACAAGCTTTAATGGCAGTACAGCCATATCTTATCTTCCATCAGGACAGAGTTTCATTGAGAACAAATCCTACTTTTATGCCAAAGGTGGTATCTAGGGTATCCTTGAACCAAGCTATTCACTTGCCTACATTCTTCCCAAATCCACAAAATAAAGGGGAAAAACTTCTACACACTCTGGATATACACAGACAACTACGCTACTACTTGGACAGAACTAAAAGTTACAGAAAGACTGACCAACTCCTTGTAGCATATGCTGCTGGGGTACAAGGAAAAGCAATTTCCAAACAGACAATTTCAAAGTGGATAGGAAATTGCATTCGATTTTGTTACTCCTTTCATGGAAAGACGGTTCCTGCAAGCATTAGGCCTCATTCCACGAGGGCCACAGCCACCACTACAGCCTTCCTAAGAGAGGTGGCTACCAAGGACATTTTAGAAGCTGCTACATGGAGCTCCATGCATACATTTGCCAAACATTACAATTTACCTTTATACTCCAGATCCAGAGCAGGTTTTGCTACAGCAGTCCTGCAGGGTATCTTAACTACACCATCCTTTTCTTAGTACCTCCTCCCCCAGATTGGCTATGGTATTCTACCCATATGTTATGACTGCAGATGCATCCTTGAAGGACATAGTACAGTTTTGTACCTACCATAAATGTAGATGTCCAAAAGGTATGCATCTGCAGTCAGGTTTACCCTCCCTCCTTCCCCTCTGTGGTATTCCTGGGGTGCTTACCCCTCCATTAGCTAGCTGGGGGATCTATTATGGTGTATTTGTTTGTATATATATATGTATATATTTTGGAAAATGTTTGGAATTTATTGCATTCCTCCAAATTTGGCCTTCCTAGAGGGCACCTGGCATCTGGGGCAAGAAACACTGAGGAAAATGGCGTCGGCTGATGCTTTTATACCCCAGACGCTCTGACGTCGGGGAAAGTGCGACATCAGCCGAGGCCAGACCCAGACTTTGGAATCCGGCCGACCGAATGGCTGCCTGAGGCAGGACAACCCATATGTTATGACTGCAGATGCATACCTATCGGACATCTACATTTATGGTAGGTACAAAACTGTACTTTTCCCTCCCTCCATCCCCCTCTTCTTTCTTCTCTTTCTTTACAAGGGACATATTGGAACTTTTTACTGGTGGGGTTCTTCCACCAGTACCTCACTCCCACTTGGGGGGTCCTGACAGGTTAGGGCAAGAAAAACTAATGTAATGGCGCCGGCTGCCTTACTTTATACTACTGATGACCTGACAGTCCTGAAGCGACAGCAACCGAGACAGAAATACTAAGCTTCTGGTATTTGGGCTGGCCAAGGGCTACCTTGGCAGGGATAACCCAAATGTGATGACTGCAACAGTGAATACACTCGAACATCTACATTTATGGTAAGTGTACACAACTGTACTTTTTGTTGCATTTTGTCTAGCTGTAGCATAGACTAGATTCAGGCTTGTTGGATTTAGTTTTGTTTGAATTATTTGAGCACTAAAATCCAGCTATCTTTTGTTAGAGAGGGTCCCCCTTGCACCCTTGTGGCAGAAGACTGCAATCAAGGACCCATCTGATTCAAGGTTGTTAGACCAGGGCTCAGTCTTGAGCTTTACATTTGGTTATATTGCTTACAAAAAGGTTTCTCTTAATTGCTATACAAGCCCCACATTTGCACAAGTTTGCACTTCAACAAAAAGACGACAAATTGCTTCAAAGCGAGTTTGTTGTAGAACAATCACAAGGTTGAGCACTTTCGTTCCAAGATAGAACTTCATCAGAACAATACAATTAAAAAAGTGAACCCTTAAATATTCAAATAAACCAATAGGAACCATGGTAGTATTCACATGACTAGCAACATCACATAGTCTTGCACAAAACACTTAAAATCTACATATATAATTCAATTTTAAAACCGGTGCAATAGAGCACCCATCATTTAAACCAGGCGGAGATACAGCATCCAACTGAATTTGCCATTTTAACTCTTGCAAAGTGAGATGTTCATCTGTAATTCTCCCCTGTAAGTCTTTTTTTAACCTGCTGTATAACCATAAAACCAAATGTATGTGTAGAATTAATCATAATTGTGGTTGATTATTTCCCTAATATCTAAATTGTCTTCATATGTACGATCCTTAAACCTATGAGAGGTTTTCCCTATGTAGAATGACGGGCTAGGTAAACCACCTGATGGAGTTGTACAATTTAAATGACCTTCCACATTATAAACCGTACCCTTATCCCAAAACTTTACTTCTCTGTAATAAACTTACACTGTGAACAATGGCCACATTTATAAGTGCCCCTTCTACCTATACACTTCCGCAAAGTCTTATTTTTCAGTAAGCTGTTTTAAACGCCTATCTTTCCTATAAATAATAATAGGTCTTGGTCCAAATATCTCCATCAACAGGGGGTCAGCAGTAAGTAAAGACCAATTTTTATCACTGTAGCTGTTGCTTTACTATCTAAAGTGTAAGTAATAATGAAAGAATGCTTCCACTTTCCATGATTTAAATTACCATTAGGTGATGAAACTATGTTCTTCGTGTTTCACTGTTGCAGTCATCACATTTGAGTTATCTGCTTGCAGTAGCCCTCAGTCGGCCCGATTATCAAAGTCTTGGATCCTGCGTCAGTTGCTGTCTCATCTTTCATGATGTCAGGTAGTCAGGGGTATAAAGCATGCAGCCGATGTGATTACATCAGTCTTTCTTGCCGAGCGGTGCCCAAAGCAGTTCGCAAGTGCCGGTTGTCCGACTCCTGAAATTTTCGTTTTCGAGTTTCAGAACCGAAGTCTTCAACTAAAGCCAAGTTCCCTGTTGGGGAAACTTTTTCTTGCTCTGAACTGATGTCAGTAAAATTCAATAACTGTATTTCTTGTGGAAAGCAAATACCTTATAAAGATTTTCATTCGTACTGTATTCCTTGCGTAGGCCCTGACCATGACTTACCTCGCTGTCCGTTTTGTGCCTTATTTAAACAGCTAACTATTCATAGTCTATATATTTACACTTCTAAATATTTTGGTACTCTGTTCAGTTATCCAGATATGTCTTCGTGAAGCAATCCAACTACCGACATTCTGAAAAAATGCAAAGATAGACAGAGACAGGCCACCTAGGTCCAAAGCTGCCGACAACGCTTCTCCTAAGTTGGTCGCCAGTTCGCCGGTATTCGGGCGCTTTCACAGCCCCTGATACCCGCTACTTCAGATTCACAGGCCTCTACTGAGTCCGGTATGCAACGAGATGCTTCAACTGTAGAACCTGCGGATATCTCTACCTTGGATGGGTCCAGAGCCACTGTGCAGGCACCGGCTTCTGAGGGTGTATTCAGGCCTAGTGACTTGCATATTAAACCAACACCATCTTCTTCTTCAAGGCCTAAAACTCAAACCATGCCTAAAAAACCAACACCCAGACCACATGGTCAGGCCTCTATGCCTAAAAAACAAATAAGAATGGCTGAAGACATTATTACTTTAATCAGGAGAGGCCAACCTTCCCCCTCTAAGAGACCCAGGACAGAATTTGCCTATGATACTTATGATCAGGATTCTGAAATTTCTGTTTCCTCTGATGACCAGGATTTACCCTTATCTACCTATGAGGATTCTGATGCAGAGGACTCTATTCTCTCTGTTTCCCCTCCAGAGGATTTCTCTGTTGGTGAAACTTTGCATACTCTTAGGGAGCATTTCTGCTGGGAAAGCCAGGATTACTCTGATTCTAAAATGAGGCTTAGGGATTTCTTGCTCCTTTCCCAACACAGGCCTTTAGCTATCCCCCCTGTACTGGACATTGTTGATGATGCCTTTTCGGAATCTAGCCTGGCCCCGGATTCTTTACCTCCTGCTCCCAGAAAACCTGATAGATATTACAGGATTCCTGACTCTCACAAGTTCCTTTTTAAAAATCCTACTGCGGATCCTGAGACTATTTCACAGGGACCCAAGGGCATTAAGGCTACTACTGCCAAAAATCGTACCCCCTCTGATAGAGATTCCAGGGTGCTGGATAGATGGGGTAAGAAGGTATACACTTCTGCAACCTTGGCCAATAGGGCCTTAAACTGCCAGTTTCATATGTTAAAGTATCAGCAGCATATTATTGGATTGCTTAAACAGAAAATGATGTTGATTTACTGACTGTGCTGAAAATAAGGATTTACAGGATTTAATGCATTCTGCTGAACAAGTTGGAAAACCTACTTTGCAATGTGGTTTTGATTCACTAGAGGCATCTTGCAGGGATGCTGTCACTGGGTCTGTACTTAGAAGGCATGCTTGGTTTAAGGAGCAATCTGTGCCAGATCATGTTAAAGCTAAATTGCTGGATGCTCCCTTAAATCAGGGCCGCCTGTTTGGCAACAAAGCAGAAGTAGTACTGAAAAAGATGGAGGAAAAAGCTAAATCTATGCAAACTGTTAAAGATTTCCTACAGGTACAACCTGCAAGATTTAGTAGGCATTGGCCCTCTAAGAATTGGTCCTTTCCTGCCTCTTCCAGGCCTTCTCAGTCCAAACCCAGAACCAGCAGAACACCCAGGCTTCAGTCCCAAGGTACGCACAGGACTAAGCAGTGGGGGCTCCCACTTCCAAATAAGGGAGTAGCAAGACTCCCCCCTATGGTAAACTGTCTCAATGACTTATCTTTAAAACTTCCAAGCCCTTCTCAACTGACTGCTCCTTTAGGGGGAAAGATTGCTCTGCAGACAAAAAACTGGGAACTAATTACCCAGGACAAATGGGTTTTAAATAGTTTCCCAAGGATACAGATTTCACTTCCATACATTACCAACCCCAAACGGTTGGCCAGACCTACCCCCAAATCAGTGGGCAGAGGCTCAAAAGCAGGTACTCTCTCTCTGTTAAACATAAGGGCTATTCAAACTGTACCAGAAGAGGAAAAGGGACAAGGTTTCTACTCGAGACTTTTTCTGGTACCCAGAAAAGACAACTCATGGCGTCCTATTCTGGACCGTTCTGTCCCAAACACCTTTTTGATGATCCCAAAATTCAAGATACTAACTCTCCACCAGTTGCCTCCTATGCTAGGCAAGGATGTCTGGTTAGCAACACTGGATTTAAAGGAAGCCTACCTGCACATCCCAATCAGGGAATCTTGCAGAAGATACCTAAGCTTCAAAGCAGGCTACATCCACTATCAGTTCTCTGGCTTACTCCTGCCCCAACACAGCCCAGGATATTCACAAAGTGCCTAGCTCCAGTCATTGCATTTTGCAAGCAAAGAAATATTCAAATATACCCATACCTGGATGATTGTCTAATTCAGGCAGAGAAAGCCAGGACATACATTTGAATCATCTGGCGTTTGTGCAAAAGTTGCTAACTTGTCCGGGATACACCATAAACGAAAAGAAATCACATCTTGTACCCTGTCAACAAATTATATTCATGGGCACAAGCTTGAATACAACTTCCCAGATGTCTTTCCTCACTCCAAAGAAACAAATTCATTTGACAGCTTACTTCAAACTAGTGGCCACAAAAACCCTGCTATCTGCAAGCCTTTGGGTTCATGGCCTCCTGCATTCTCCTAATTCCATATGCAAGGCTGCATATGAGGAAACTACAGTGGTATCTAAAAAGCCTATGGTGTCAACATTCTCAGGATCTAGAAACAATGATTCCTATCATACCTTGCCTACAGTTAGAGTTCCTTTGGTGGCCAGAGGCCTGCCACCAAAACAAGGGACTACCATTCACTCTACCCCCTGCCACCCAAACCCTAACAACAGACGCATCAGATTATGCATGGGGGGGCTCACTTGGCAGGGAAGTGCATTCATGGCAAATGGAATCCAAGTCAAATGCACCTGCATATCAATCAAAAGGAAATTTTAGCTGTAAAGAATGCTCTAACAGCCTTCAAGGACAGCATTCTTCCAGGACAATTAATGGTAAGGACTGACAAACACCACTGTTACGTGGTACATAAACAAGCTGGGGGGGGGCATTCATACCCACTCTGCAGACTAGCCATGGCTATATGGGAACACAGCCTTGAGCTACCAAGTGCATTTACATGCTTCAGTTCCTGCCAGGAAAGCTAAATACACTGGCAGACAAACTAAGTAGAAATCTCATGGACCCAGACGAGTGGAAACTGGAACCAAAGACTTTCAACATGTTGATAAACATATGGGGGAGCCCAGATATAGACCTGTTTACCCCCCCCCCCCCCCAGAACTACCAATTGAGCAAATTCTGCACAAGGACTCCCCACAAACAACCTTGAAAGTGGATGCCCTGATGTTCATCATGTTACCCTGCTGCAGTCATCACACTTGGGTTATCCTGCTGTCAAGCGGTCCCGCAGTCTGCCTGAATTCCAAAGTCTTGGTCCGGCGTCAGTTGCTGTCGCTTCTTCCCTGATGTCAGTGCGCCAGGGGTATATAAGGGGCATCCAACGCCATTTTCTTCAGTCTTTCTTGCAGAGCGGTGCCCGAAGCAGAAGCAGTTCGCAAGTGCCGGTCGGCCGACACCTGAGATTTTCGATTCGAATTTCAGTCTGAAGTCTTCAATAAAGCTAAGTACCCCATTGGAGAACCTTTTTTTGCCTCAGTCCAATGTCAGAAAAAGTTAACAATTGCATTTCTTGTGGGAAGCAAGTACCTCATAAGGGCTTCCATTCCTATTGTATTCCTTGCCTAGGCCCAGACCACGACATCACAGGTTGTCAGTTTTGTGCTAGGTTTAGTAAACGAACTATCAAACGCCATTTTGACGTCGCACAACATTACTTTGTTAGGAAATTTAATTATATCATGCCGTCGGAGCAGCCGATGACCGGCATACATAAAAAACGCAAGGATAGGGACAGGCAGCCTAGGAACAAGCCAGACTCTGAGGCCTCTGCTGGGCCTGTCTCCGGTTCTCCGATTTTCAATGAGGTGCCTACGCAGCCCCTGACGACCGCAGAACTGGAACCCCAGACAGCTGCGGATTCTCAAGCGGAGTCTACTAGTCCGACGCAGCCATCTTCCGACACCAGAGCAGAAGTAGACCCCGGTGCAGTGGAAACACCTTCGGTTGCAGAAGGTGTCTTCAGACCGACTACACTCACCATTAAATCTTATGCTAAGCTTAAAACTCCTTTAAAACCTAAGAAGACTGTGCATCAGTCTACAGTTCAAGGCCCCATGCCTAAGAAACAGATACTTAAGATGGCTGAAGATTTGATTACCCTAATCAGGGGTTCCCATCCCCCTCCTGATAAAAGACCAAGACAAGAGGAGGATTATGCTTCCTCTGACCAGGTTTCAGTTTCCTCAGATTCTTCTGAGGAACAGGATTACACTTTTCCACCTTATGAAGACTCTGATGCTGAAGACTCTATTCCCTCAGCATCTCCTCCTGAAGACTACTCCTTTGGGGGAAACTTTACATACCATGAGGGAACATTTCCACTGGGAAGGCCAGGACTACTCTGATTCTAAGAAAAGGCTCCGAGAGTTCCTTTTACTACCCCAGCACAGACCTCTTGCTATCCCTCCAGTTTTAGATATTGTGGATGATGTTTACTTAGAGTCTAGTTTAAACCCAGACACACTACCTCCTGCTCCAGCCAAACCAGACAGATACTACAGAGTACCTGACTCACACATTTCTTTATAAAAGCCCTGTGGCTGACCCAGAAACAATTTCCTAGGGTCCTAAGGGAGCTAAAGCTTCTATGGCTAAAAGTCCTGTGCCCTCTGAAAGGGATTCCAGAGCCCTAGATAGATGGGGAAAGAAAATATACACCTCAGCAACTCTGGCTATGAGAGCATTAAATTGTCAGTTTCACATGCTGAAATATCAGCAATTCCTAATGTCTCAATTAAAACAAAAAATGAGCACATATTGAACAGTCTGAATTCAAGGAAATGCAGGATCTGTTGCATGCAGCTGAACAGGTGGGCAAACATACTTTACAATGCGGATTTGATTTGTTGGAAGCTTCCTGTAGAACAGTTGTTACTGGCTCTGTCATACGTAGCCATGCTTGGTTAAAAGAACAAACCCTTCCTGATCATGTTAAAGCAAAATTATTGGATGCACCTTTACAGCAGGATGTATTATTTGGTGTCAAAGCTGAAGAGGTTTTAAAGAAAATGGAGGATAAGGCAAAGTCTATGCAGACGGTCAAGGATTTTTTGCAGGTACAATCCCCTCGTTTCAGCAGAAATTGGCCAACAAAAAACTGGTCCTTCCCAGCTTCTGACAGATCACAGAGGGGCAAATACAGATGCCCAAGAGGCAGAGGTCAGTCACAAGGCCCTTACAAACCTCGCCAATGGGGTACTGCTACCCAGAAAGGAGGAGAAGACAGGCCCCAAGCTAGCAGAAGACAAACACAATGACTCAATCCTCAAACTACCAAGCAAATCACTCCTGGCAGCTCCCTTGGGAGGAAAATTAGCATTTTTGCAGATAAACTGGCACATCATCACAACAGACAAATGGGTCCTAAACATTGTCTCTCAAGGATACAGATTCCACTTTCATACCTTACCAAGGATAAAAGGAATGCCAAACCTGCCACAAAATCAATGGGCAGAGGCACAAAAACAAATTACAGCTCTCATAGACATGAGAGCCATTCAACAGGTACCTACACAGGAGCAAGGACAAGGATTTTACTCAAGACTCTTTCTAGTCCCAAGAAAGGACAAAGCATGGAGACCCATTCTGGATATTGGACCTCAAGGAGGCATACCTGCATGTCCTTATCAGACAAAATTGCAGACGATACCTCCGCTTCATTGCAGGTTCAACGCATTATCAATTCTCTGCACTGCCCTTTGGCTTATCTACTGCGCCCAGGGTCTTCACAAAATGCCTGGCACCAGTGATTGCATACTGCAGACAAAGGTGAATTCAAATATACCCATACCTGGACGACTGCCTTATTCAAGCAGAAAGCAAGGACATTCTTTTAAAACATCTGGCATTTGTCAAACACCTTCTAAGTTGCCTAGGGTACACAGTAAACGAAAAGAAATCAAAACTAGTGCCCTCACAAAACATAATATTCCTGGGTGCCAGCTTGAATACAACGGCCCAGATGGCTTATGTCATGCCAGACAAGCAACAACAGCTGACTCAATATTTCAAAATAATGGCAACAAAGACCCAACTCCCTGCAAGAAAAATTCTGCAGGCTTTGGGATTCATGGCATCTTGCATACTACTAATACCATTTGCAAAACTGCATATGAGGAAATTACAATGGTACCTGAAAAGCGGATGGACTCAGCACAGCCACAGCTTGGAAACAATGATACCACTCATTCCCTGCCTTCAACAGGAGTTTCTATGGTGGGCACAGGCATGTCACCTCAACAAGGGTCAGCCTTTCACCTTACCCACAGCCAGGCAAGCTATGACAACAGATGCATCGGACTATGCCTGGGGAGCACACATGGCAGGACAGTGCATTCAGGGCAAATGGACTACAGATCAGAGGCATCTGCATATCAATCAAAAAGAAATGCTAGCAGTACAGAATGCCCCATCAGCTTTCAAGGACCTCTTACACCCAGGACAACTAATAATAAAAACGGACAATATCACAGTAATGTGGTACATAAACAAGCAAGGGGGCACACATTCCTACCCTCTATGCAGGCAAGCAATGACCTTGTGGAACACTCCACTGTCTTACCAGGTTCAATTACAAGCACAATTCCTGCCAGGAAAGAAAAACACATTGGCAGACGACCTAAGCAGAAACATCATGGATCCACACGAGTGGAAACTAGATCCACAAGTATTTGCAATGATAGCTCAAAATGGGGACGCCCAGACATAGATCTGTTTGCAAGCCCCCAAAACTACCAACTTCAAAAATTTTGCACAAGGACATTCCATCCACAAGCTTGGAAAGTGGACGCCCTCTCATTCAGTTGGAAAACATTAACAGTGTATGCCTTTCCTCCACTGCCTCTTCTAGCAAAGATACTGCTGAAAGTCAGATTAGAGAGGCCACAAATGATACTCATTGCACCAGACTGGCCACAGCAGCATTGGTATCCAATTCTAAGGAACATGGCCCACGGCCCACCATGGATTTTACCACAAATTTCTCACCTGCTCACCCAGCAAGACAATCAGATTCTACACAGCCAGCCTGGCTGCATGGCAAATTACTTAAACAACCAGCCAACACCTCTATCCAAAGCTGTTACGGATGTCTTTCTGGAGGCCAGAAGGCCCAGCACCAGGAAAACCTATTCAGATAAATGGAAAAAAATTTGCGCCTGGAACCAGGTTAAAGGCCAAAATCCCCTTGATCCAAACATTCCTCAGATTCTACAATATTTAACTGAGATGTTGCACAAAGGACTTTCCTTTTCATCTATTAAGATCCACACCTCAGCAATTTCAGCTCATTACAACACGGATCCTGCTTTATTCTCACATCCACTCCTGACAGTACCTCAGAAGGGGCTAAGAACATAAGACCGCCAAGGAGAGCACCAACACCTACTTGGGATCTCAACTTTGTTCTGGAAAAGCTTACACTGCCGCCCTTTGAACCAGCTTTTTCAGCTGATTTAAAATTTCTTTCATGGAAAACTGCCCTGCTACTAGCAATAACCTCAGATAGAAGAGTCTCAGAGCTACAGGCGCTAAGGGAAGTGGAGCCTTTCCTAATTTTTCATCAAGACAGAGTCTCTCTACGAACTAACCCTTCCTTTACGCCAAAGGTGGTATCCAGTGTGGCCCTAAACCAAGCCATTCATTTGCCCACCTTTGTCCCAAATCCCCAGAACAAAGGAGAAAGACTCCTGCACTCTTTGGACATTCACAGGCAATTATGTTACTACTAGGATAAAACTAAGGCTTTCAGAAAAACTGACCAGCTCTTTGTAGCCTATGCTACAGGATCACAAGGAAAAGCTATCTCAAAACAGACCATTTCTAAATGGATAGGACATTGCATACATTTCTGCTACACGCATCATGGGAAACCGGTACCTGCTAACATTAGGTCCCACTCCACCAGGGCTACAGCTACATCAGCAGTCTTTCTCAGGGGAGTGCCAACCAAGGATATTCTGGAAGTTGCAACTTGGAGTTCAGTGCACACCTTCACCAAACACTATCACTTACCTCTATATTCTAAGACTAGAGCTGGTTTTGTCACTGCAGTTTTGCAGGGCCTACTAGCTTCTTCTAACCCTGTTTAACTCCACCTCCCATCCTTAGCTTTGGGATTCAATCCAAGTGTGATGACTGCAGCAGGGTAACAAGATGAACATAGTACAGTTTTGTACCTACCATAAATGTAGATGTTCGAGTGTTCACCCTGCTGCAGTCCAGGTTAACCTCCCTCCATCCCCTCTGAACTAGCTGAACTTATCCATACCACTCTATCCTATACAACCTCTGTGGTGTATTTGCTTGTGTCTAAAGGTATTGTTTTATTGTTATCTAGCTATATATTTTGCCTATCTATTGGGGGCACCTGACATCTGAGGCAAGAAAAACTGAAGAAAATGGTGTTGGATGCCTCTTATATACCCCTGGCGCACTGACGTCAGGGAAGAAGCGACAGCAACTGACACCGGACCAAGACTTTGGAATTCAGGCCGACTGAGGGACTGCCTGATGGCAGGATAACCCAAGTGTGATGACTGCAGCAGGGTGAACACTCGAACATCTACATTTATGGTAGGTACAAAACTGTACTTTCTTCAACTGGAAAAATCTATCAGTTTATGCCTTTCCTCCTCTGTCTCTCCTCTCCAAAGTACTACTAAAGATCAAACAGGACAAACCAAGGATGATACTGATTGCACCAGACTGGCCACGCCAACACTGGTACCCCCTCTTGCGCCGTGTCACTGCTGGCACCTGCCTCAGACCCCTACCCTGTTGTCCCAGCAGGAGGGCCAGATTTTGCATCCTCAGCTTCAAACCCTAAACCTGGCAGCCTGGCTAATTGCTTGACATCTCTGTTACCATCTCTCAGTAAGCAAGTTTTGGATGTCATTTTGGAGGCAAGGAGGCCTAGTACTAGAAAATCGTATGCTGAAAAATGGAAAAGATTCTGTTCTTGGAGCCAAACACAAGGGATGGGCAGAGCAGCATCCAATTTACCTCAAGATTCTTCAATACTTAACTGAGATGCTTCACAAGGGCCTTTCTTTTTCCTCCATCAAAATTCATGCTTCGGGCATTGCAGCTTATTACAACACAGAACCACCTCTCTTCTCTCATCCACTGCTCAAGCAGTTTCTCAGGGGGGCCAAAAACTTAAGACCACCCAGGAGAGCTCCAACTCCAGCCTGGGACCTTAACATTGTATTGGAAAAACTCACTCTACCTCCTTTTGATCCAGGTGCAAATGCAGAGTTAAAATTCCTTTCTTGGAAAACAGCCTTCCCTTTAGCAATCACTTCAGCAAGAAGGGTATCTGAATTACAAGCCCTTATGGCAGTGGAGCCTTTCATCATCTTTCATGTGGACAGGGTGACCCTCAGGACCAACCCCTCCCTCATGCCTAAGGTGGTATCCAGTGTGTCTCTTAATCAGTCCATTCATTTGCCAACCTTTTCTAATCCACAGAACAAAGGGGAACGAATACTGCACTACTTAGATGTGCACAGACAACTTAGATTTTACTTGGACAGGACTAAACCTCAAAGGAAATCTGAACAACTGCTGGTGGCGTTTGCTGCAGGGGCAGAGGGGAAGGCCATTTCAATGCAAACCATTTCTAAATGGATAGGCCATTGCATTCATTTCTTCTGTAAGCACCATGGAAAACCTATCCCACAGGGGATAAGACCGCACTCAACCAGGGCTGCATCTACCTCTGCAGCCTTTCTCAGTGGTGTCCCTACCAGGGGCATCCTAGAAGCTGCTACCTGGAGTTATGTACATACTTTCACCAAGCATTACCATTTGCCTATTTTCTCTAAATCCAGAGCTGGTTTTGCCACTGCAGTTTTGCAGGGACTTATAGCTGATCCTAATGCTATCTAAATTCCTCTTCCCATCCTTAGCTTTGGGAATCTACCCAAATGTGAAGATTGCAACAGTGAAACACAAAGAACATAGTACAGTTGTGTACACTTGCCATAAATATAGATGTTCGAGTATATTCACTGTTGCAGTCCTGGTTACCCTCCCTCCAGCCCCCTGACTTATTTTGGCTATTCCCCTATTCTCTTTTACTATGCTTAAAAGCTTTTTGGTGTATTTGCTTTTTTGTTGGAGGTATTTGTATTGAATTGCTTTCCATTTTGGGGGCACCTTACTTCTGGGGCAAGAAAAACTGATGTAATGGTGTCGACTGCATGCTTTATACCCCTGACTACCTGATGTCATGGAAGATGAGACAGCAACCAACGCAGGACCCAAGACTTTGATAATCAGGCTGACTGAGGGCTACTGCAAGCGGATAACCCAAATGTGATGACTGCAACAGTGAATACACTTGAACATCTACATTTATGGTAAGTGTACACAACCATACTTTTGTTGGTTTTCAGTGTAACACAAGATGGGAGAATAAATACCTACATTTGTTTTAGTTGTTACTTCTGTCTTGATTTCCTTTAAAAAACCTAATGGATAGCCCCTATTCAGAAACATCTCAATTTTTCAGATTGTACAAGAAACGTATCATTATCTGATATCATTCGAGCAAGCCTAACTAATCGGCCCTTCACCACAGACATTTTTTGGTATTTT
Source organism: Protopterus annectens (assembly GCF_019279795.1). NCBI lineage: Eukaryota > Metazoa > Chordata > Ceratodontiformes > Protopteridae > Protopterus > Protopterus annectens. Next base: position 75,141,531 of record NC_056733.1, on the reverse strand, counting down.
ATTGCATTTGGTTTTATGGTTATACAGCAGGTTAAAAAAGACTTGCAGGGGAGAATTACAGATGAACATCTCACTTTGCAAGAGTTAAAATGACAAATTTGGTTGGATGATCTATCTCCGCTTGGTTTAAATAATGGATGTTCTGTTGCACCTGTTTTAAAATTGAAGTATTATATGTAGATTTTTAGTGTTTTGTGTAAGACTAAGTGATGTTGCCAGTCATGTGAATACTATCATGGATGTTCTTCATGTTTCACTGTTGCAGTCATTACATTTGGGTAATCTGCTGGCAGGTTGCCCTCAGTCGGCCTGATTAACAAAGTCTCGGGTCCTGCTTTGGTTGCTGTTCCTTTTTCCATGACATCAGGGGTATAAAACATGCTTTTTAGGGTGTTACAAAAAAGACCTGTAAATAAGAGAAGGATGATTTTAATGACCTAGACAATCTAGAATTAGACTGGATTTTCAGATTTCGGGCACAACAACATCCGGGCCTGAACAGCTATATTAGCATTAGATCACATCTAAAGAAACGAAAATATCACTGATTTCGAGAATATTTTGAAAACAGGTAAATTTTAACTGACACCCAGGCAACATTCAGTTTTTAGGATGGTGTCTGTTTTAACTGAGTAGTTGGAACAAAATATTTGTTTTCAACTTATTTTTAATGGTTTATACAGCTTATGTCTCTCAAGTAATAAGTGATAGTATGTAGCACTATGTGAAAAGCTATAGGATAATATAACAATTTTTGAATTTTGGTATGTACCTTTTTTAAAGTTTGATATTGAATATTTATATTTATTTACATTCATTCTTTTACATACATAATTAAATAATTATTTATGTTTATAGTAGTAATCTGTATGACAACATATATATATAAAAATATTTTTATATTTATATAGTTGGTTGTACACATGTTCGATGGTATACATTGGTGATATATGACAGATACATACACCAACATTATATTTGATGTCATTTATTCCCCATGGGAGATATGTTTGGATTTATTTTATATGTCACAGATATTTATTTATTTCTGATTTATTTATTTGCATATTTATTTATTTAATTAGATGTAAGATAAAATTATATTAACTAATCAATTGATTTTAAAAATTCTAAATGTTGTAAAATGCCTTTTTAAAAATTCAGTATTAATTAATATAACATCTGTTTCTCATCAATGCTGCGAAAACTCATGAGGCTTTAGATATGTTATATTTTTTGTTTCTTGCTCTATCGCAATATATGGTTCGTAGAACATAAGTTATCTTGTTTAATATATTTTCCATCAAATGGGCTGTCATCTAAAGTTTTAATAGTTATAAATGTTTTAAATGGATTTAATAGTTTCAATAATGAATTATGAGATATAATAAAGTAAAATATATATACTGCATCATGCATTATAGCTTTAAACTGTTTTTATGCTACATTGGTCTTTTGACCTATTTGAGTAATATAATTGAATTATTGCATCAATTAGTTCGCTAAATAATTGTTAGGCTTGTATATATATAGTGAGTGAATCTACTAAAGTTTTATATTCATCTGAAGAAGCGTGCAGTTGGAAGCACGCGAAAGCGCTCATTTTTGTGAATAAAAATCGCTTTTACTTTTCGTGGTGTTGATCTACAATTTTTTATCTCATCGTTTTCCGAATCCTGGTTGTTGGTCAACTTTAAGGGAGAGGTTTGCTTTTTACCTGAATTGCTGTTTGTGTCTGCTGCCTACCTACTTTCTACACGATGGAAGGCTCGGCTTTAGAATTGGACTACAATCCTGAAAGAAGTCAGGCGAATGTTAAATGGAATAACCTGGTGGATCAGAAAGTTAACCCTTTGCTTAACATGGATTTATTGGCACAAGCTAACACTGTGGAACCAGGTACTGCTAACTTGTTAAGTGATTTCAATCCATTATACAGAGAACTTGAAAATAACCTGTATAAACAATTTAGACTGATTTGGCAGCGCCGTCATTTGGAGGCATGCCTTCATTTTAAAGTAGTCCCCAGAGGAATGAGGGTCCTCTGCATGCCGTCGTACGGCAATAGCCACCCTGAATTGCTCAAGAGTTGGCAGAAAATGAACTTAGACCTCAGTTTTAGCTACATCAAGTTGCTTATTGATTATTTTCTCCCCATAGAAAATGATCTGACTGTGAAAACAGACTTACTGTATAAAGATCTAACCAAGAGATTTAAAGGAGAAATGTTCTCCAGTAAAATTGACAATTTAATCAGTCAAGTCAGTACATATGGGGATAGACTGCAGCTAATAAAATTACGTAAACTACAAAGGGATCAAAAAGATTTTGCTAATGGCCAGGTCTTTTTATGGCCAAGATTTAATCAGAGAGAAGGGGCACAAAGAGCTGAAATGGCGAACATAATTGAAAGAGGAAATATGAATGCAACACCAGACATTGCCCCTTTAACAGCTACAACTACATTCAGTGATGGAAACACGGAAGTATTAACTGGCGGCCGCAGACAAAATTACAGCGAAGACAACAGCACACCACCACCTAATCAAATGGCTTTGGCTTCTCACTTTGATTTAGGAGCCAAACCGAAGTTGCAGCAAACTAATATAGAATCTTTTTTACCGCTTCCTGTGCGCCCGAGAAGGGATTCAAGAGGAAGGTCAACAAGCCATGGAAAAGGAAAAAGGAGACCATCAGGAGAACCGTTGAACAAGAGAGGTCGACAAAGAGACTAGATAGTTTGGTTTTTAACCTATCTGACTTATTGTTAACCGAAACGGACTATAGATTGCTTGATAAGGGATTAAGCTTCATACCAGCACAAATTGGTAATATATCTAATATACTAACTGAGTTACGAGTGTTTACACGCAACATTGCTTTAAAGATGTTTTTTAAACAAACTTTGCAGAATACGAATAATTTTAATAATACACAAAATAGTTTTGAATGTTTTAAAAGAAAAAGTGCATTTACTCCTGTACTACATCCCTGTTTGGATTGCTTTACAAAAGCATGTGAAAATGATTTTTATAAACACTATTCAAACTATAGAAAAGGATCCTTATTGTTGTTCCATAATGTAACTAATGATGAAAGAATAGCAATGAATACTTTAGCTAACAACACAGAGATCACGATAAGACTGACAGACAAAGGTGGGGGGTTGGTCATCTTGAACACGGATGACTATCTGTATCACATGGGATTACTGTTACAGGATGATAACACATATAAGGAAATAGACATAAAGATAGTAGACAAGCTAATATGTAAGGTACATCAAAACCTTTATGACTTGATGTTAACCAGACAAATTAGCTATGATTTCTATATGTTTTTGTTTATTGAACATCCGATTATACCTTACATCAAGGGATTACCAAAGATGCATAAAGGCATACTACCACCACCACTACGTCCCATAGTGGTTGGACATCAATGGGTTACAGAAAACATTTCTATATTCATTGAAAGAAAATTGAAACCATTAGTTACTGAAATTCCCACCATTTTAAAGGACTCATATCAGCTCCTTAACAATCTTAGTAACCTACAACACAATATATTAGAAAGGCATTTATTGGTGACCTTAGATGTTCAAAGTTTATTTACAGCAATACCAAACACTTATGGTTTAGAGGCAGTGAGATTTTTATTAAATAAAAGCTCTCTTTACAATAATCATGAACAGATTTTGTTAAACGCTCTACTTGAGATAGTTCTCACTAATAATGTCATGATGTTTAACAGCCTATTTTACATCCAGCAGTGGGGGGTGGCCATGGGCACCCCCTGCGCAAATACCTATGCTAATTTAGCTGTCTATAAATGGGAAACTACATGCCTATTTACACATCCAGATTATTGCAAGGTTCTTGCATATTATAGGTTTGTAGATGACATACTTTTAATATGGGATGGAACACCAACTGAATTGAATATTTTTGTCAATGATCTAGAAAAAACAACAGACTTTTTAAGGTTTTCCATTGAGTATTCACATTCCAGCATTCATTTTCTAGATTTAAACATTAAAAAGGATAGTAAGTGAAATTTAACCACATCTCTTTACAGAAAAGAATGCTGGAAAAATACGTTATTACATTATGATAGTATGCATCCCAGGTTTACTTTTAACAACATTGTAAAAGGACAATATACAAGGATACATAGGATCTGCCAGGATGAAAGTGAACGTAAGAGTGAGTTTAACAAATTAGAACAACTGTTCCTAGACCGGGGGTATAATTCCGCTATGGTGACTGGTGTAAAAGAGAGTTTTGCCAAGGATTTTAAATATGCACAAAAAACTATCTATAAATATAAATCTGAAGGACAACATAGACAAGATTCAAAACAGGTCAAATGTATAATTAGCTACACTAGTGATAATAAATACATAACAAATATCATAACTAAAAATTGGTCGATTCTAACTACTAATGATGAAATTAAAAGAATAATAGGTGAAAGGCCTACTTTCACCTATAGAAATACAAAGAATTTAAAAAGAATATTATGCAATGAGAAATTGAATGGAAGGGTTAATAAGAGGGACAATATAGGCACTTATCCCTGTGGAAGATGTAACTCATGCCAATGGATATCTACCAATAAGAGTTTTTTACATCCAGAATTATTATTTGAATTTGATTTTAGATGTCCAGCCAACTGTGAGGATCATAACGTGATATATTTAGCCACATGTGAGATATGTCTGGTCTTCTATATAGGTATGACAACAAGAAGGCCTAGAGACAGGATACAGGAGCATCTATATGCTATAAAGAAAATAGATCCCAAAAATGCCCTATCAAAACATATTATTGAGTATCCAGAGCATAAGTTCGTTTTTAGGGTGTTACAAAAAAGACCTGTAAATAAGAGAAGAGGTGATAATTTTAATGACCTAGAAAATCTAGAATTAGACTGGATTTTCAGATTTCGGGCACAACAACATCCGGGCCTGAACAGCTATATTAGCATTAGATCACATCTAAAGAAACGAAAATATCACTGATTTTGAGAATATTTTGAAAACAGGTAAATTTTAACTGACACCTAGGCAACATTCAGTTTTTAGGATGGTGTCTCTTTTAACTGAGTAGTTGGAACAAAATATTTGTTTTCAACTTATTTTTAATGGTTTATACAGCTTATGTCTCTCACAAGTAATAAGTGATAGTATGTAGCACTATGTGAAAAGCTATAGGATAATATAACAATTTTTGAATTTTGGTATGTACCTTTTTTAAAGTTTGATATTGAATATTTATATTTATTTATTTATATTCATTCTTTTACATACATAATTAAATAAGTTATTTATGTTTATAGTAGTAATCTGTATGACAACATATATATATATAAATATTTTTATATTTATATAGTTGGTTGTACACATGTTCGATGGTATACATTGGTGATATATGACAGATACATACACCAACATTATATTTGATGTCATTTATTCCCCATGGGAGATATGTTTGGATTTATTTTATATGTCACAGATATTTATTTATTTCTGATTTATTTATTTGCATATTTATTTATTTAACTAGATGTAAGATAAAATTATATTAACTAATCAATTGATTTTAAAAATTCTAAATGTTGTAAAATGCCTTTTTAAAAATTCAATATTAATTAATATAACATCTGTTTCTCATCAATGCTGCGAAAACTCATGAGGCTTTAGATATGTTATATTTTTTGTTTCTTGCTCTATCGCAATATATGGTTCGTAGAACATAAGTTATCTTGTTTAATATATTTTCCATCAAATGGGCTGTCATCTAAAGTTTTAATAGTTATAAATGTTTTAAATGGATTTAATAGTTTCAATAATGAATTATGAGATATAATAAACTAAAATATATATACTGCATCATGCATTATAGCTTTAAACTGTTTTTATGCTACATTGGTCTTTTGACCTATTTGAGTAATATAATTGAATTATTGCATCAATTAGTTCGCTAAATAATTGTTAGGCTTGTATATATATAGTGAGTGAATCTACTAAAGTTTTATACTCCTCTGAAGAAGCGTGCAGTTGGAAGCACGCAAAAGCGCTCATTTTTGTGAATAAAAATCGCTTTTACTTTTCGTGGTGTTGATCTACAATTTTTTATCTCAATCTACCCAAATGTGATGACTGCAACAGTGAAACACAAAGAACATAGTACAGTTGTGTACACTTGCCATAAATATAGATGTTCGAGTATATTCACTGTTGCAGTCCTGGTTACCCTCCCTCCAGCCCCCTGACTTATTTTGGCTATTCCCCTATTCTCTTTTACTATGCTTAAAAGCTTTTTGGTGTATTTGCTTTTTTGTTGGAGGTATTTGTATTGAATTGCTTTCCATTTTGGGGGCACCTTACTTCTGGGGCAAGAAAAACTGATGTAATGGTGTCGACTGCATGCTTTATACCCCTGACTACCTGATGTCATGGAAGATGAGACAGCAACCAACGCAGGACCCAAGACTTTGATAATCAGGCTGACTGAGGGCTACTGCAAGTGGATAACCCAAATGTGATGACTGCAACAGTGAATACACTTGAACATCTACATTTATGGTAAGTGTACACAACCATACTTTTGTTGGTTTTCAGTGTAACACAAGATGGGAGAATAAATACCTACATTTGTTTTAGTTGTTACTTCTGTTTTGATTTCCTTTAAAAAACCTAATGGATAGCCCCTATTCAGAAACATCTCAATTTTTCAGATTGTACAAGAAACGTATCATTATCTGATATCATTCGAGCAAGCCTAACTAATCGGCCCTTCACCACAGACATTTTTTGGTATTTTATTGCATTTGGTTTTATGGTTATACAGCAGGTTAAAAAAGACTTGCAGGGGAGAATTACAGATGAACATCTCACTTTGCAAGAGTTAAAATGACAAATTTGGTTGGATGATCTATCTCCGCTTGGTTTAAATAATGGATGTTCTGTTGCACCTGTTTTAAAATTGAAGTATTATATGTAGATTTTTAGTGTTTTGTGTAAGACTAAGTGATGTTGCCAGTCATGTGAATACTATCATGGATGTTCTTCATGTTTCACTGTTGCAGTCATTACATTTGGGTAATCTGCTGGCAGGTTGCCCTCAGTCAGCCTGATTAACAAAGTCTTGGGTCCTGCTTTGGTTGCTGTTTCTTCTTCCATGACGTCAGGGGTATAAAACATGCAGCCAACGCCATTGCTTCAGTCTTTCTTGCTGTGCGGTGCCCGAAGCAGAAGCAGGTCGCAAGTGTCGGTCGGCCGATTCCTGAAATTTTCATTTATGAGTTTCAGAACTGAAGTTTTCAACTAGAAGCTAAGTACCCTGTTGAGGAAACTTTTTCTTGCTCCTTACCGATGTCAATAAAAGTTAATAATTGCATTACTTGTGGGAAGAAAATACCTCATAAGGATTTTCATTTGTACTGTATTCCTTGCCTAGGCCCTGACCACAATGTACCTTGCTGTCGGTTTTGTGCTAAATTTAATCAACGCACTATTAAATATCAGTAATTTTTTGCTTCTAAATATTTTGGCTCACGATTTAATTATCCAGAAATGTCGGTTAGCAGTCAGAGTACCGGAATACCTAAAAAACACAAAGAAAAAGACAGAGACAAGACCGTCTAGGTCCAAAACCGACGACGCTTCTCCTAACTCAGTTGCCAGTTCACGCTTTCGCTGCCCCTGATACTGGCTACTTCTGATTCGCAGGCCTCTACTGAGACCCATTCAGAGTCCGGTATGCCGCGGGATGCTTCAGTTATGGAACCCGCTGAGGTCTCTACCTTAGATGGGTCCGGAGCCGCTGTGCAGGCACCGGCTTCTGAGGGTGATGTTCGTGTTTCACTGATGTCCTTCAAGGATGCATCTGCAGTCATCACATATGGGTTGTCCTGCCTCAGGCAGCCCTTCGGTCGGCCGGATTCCAAAGTCTGGGTCCGGCGTCGGCTGACGTCGCCCCTTCCCCGACGTCAGAGCGCCTGGGGTATAAAAGCGTCAGCAGACGCCATCTTCCCCAGTCTTTCTTGCCGCGTGGTGCCTGAAGCAGAAGCAGTTCACAAGTGCCGGTCGGCCAGCTCCTGTATTTCAGCTACCGAAGACTTCAAAAGCTAAGTACCCCGTTGGGGACTCTTTCTTGCCTCAGCCGATGTCAGATAAAGTTAATAATTGTTTAACTTGTGGGTAACAAATACCTCATAAGGATTTCCACTCTTACTGCCTCCCCTGCCTAGGCCCAGACCACGACGTCTCAGCCTGTTCAGCCTGTGCTTCCTTCAACCGACGCACTCTTAGACGTCGGGCGGAGTTCGCAGAGGAATTTTTTGAGGCTAGTTTTTCATACAAAATGCTGTCTGAGACTCCGACTTCACATTTAGTAAAGAAACGGAAGGACAAGGACCGACATCGCGGGCGCGTTTCGCTGAAACCACGGCCAGGCCTACCGCGAGTGTCTCGGCTGAAACCGAGTCCTTGGTACTTCCGACACCTGTAACCGCTCAACCGACAACCTCGGCCCCAGAGGCCCCTGCTGAGTCGGTTATTGAATTTCCTTCAGAAACTGGTGTTTTGGAAGCTTCCGACACCATTCCTCTAGACAAAACTACTCTAGCACGTGGTGCAGCTAGGCCTCTTGCATCCATGTCCATAAAGGCATTCACCAGGGCTAAAGTTGCTAAACATACAAAAGCTATGCCTCCCAGGGTTATTCCTCAGGGACCCTCTACAAGTTCACAGATTCTTACTTTAGCAGAGGACCTTATTTCCTTGATTAGGGGATCTCAACCTCATCCGGACAGGGGTTCTCAACCTCCTCTAGACAAAAGGCCCAGGGTTGAGCCCTCTGATCCCCACTCCTCAGAGGAGGCCTCTGATGGCTCTGCTCTCTCAGACTACCAGGAGGAGGCTTTTTCGGCCTACGAGGATTCTGATGCAGAGGAATCCATCCCCTCGGCCTCCCCTCCTGAAGAGCTATCCTTCGGTGAGACCCTTCACACTATGAGAGAGCATTTCAAATGGCAGGGCCAGGAATTTTCTGATTCCAGGAAAAGATTAAGAACTTTTCTGCATTTACCTCAGCATAGACCTTTGGCTATTCCTCCTGTTTTGAATGTCATTGATGATGTGTACTCTGAGTCTAGCATAACCCCTGACACTCTTCCCCCGGCCCCTGTCAAACCCGATAGGTACTACAGGGTCCCGGACTTGCATCATTTTCTTTACAAGGCCCACTCTGCTGATCCAGAAACTATTTCCCAGGGCCCTAAAGGGGTTGCGGCTGTCACCTCTAAAAATCCACTCCCTTCTGAAAGGGAATCCAGGGCTTTAGAGAGATGGGGTAAAAAAGTGTATACTTCTGCTACTCTTTCTATGAGGGCATTAAATTGTCAATTTCATATGATACAGTACCAAGAGTATTTGTTAGATGAATTGCATAACAAACGGTCTTCACCTGAACCCCTAGATCGCAAATCACTACAGGATCTGGTACATAACTCCCAGCAGGTTAGTAACTATTTCTTACAATGTGGTTATGATGCATTGGAAGCTTCATGTAGGTCAGCTATGACAGGTGCAGTCATACGTAGGCATGCTTGGCTGAAGGAACAATCTCTGCCAGACCATGTTAAAGCTAAGCTTCTGGATGCTCCCCTGGAAAAGCAAAAGTTATTTGGCTCCACTGCTCAGGAGGTCTTAAAGAAGGTTGAGGAAAAGGCAAAATCTGTACAAACAGTTAAAGATTTTCTACAAGTCCAACCACCAAGATTCAGCAGAAATTGGCCTGCCAAGAATTGGTAATTCCGTACACAGAATGATTTCAGAGAGGCAAGAACAGGCGTGCCAGAGGTAGAGGGCAAGCTAGAGGCTCCTACAGAGGGCGTCAATGGCAGCCTCCCAACCAGAGAGGTAGTGCAGGACCTACAACTGCTGCACAAGGACAGACTCAATGACTTTGCTTTGACTCCGCCAACCAGGGCTCAATTAGAAGCACCTTTGGGCAGAAAGCTTTCTTTATTCTCAGACAATTGGCACACTATTACAAGAGACAAATGGACACTGCAAATAATAGACCGAGGATACAGGTTCCATTTTCACACATTGCCAAAAAGAAAGGCATGCCAGACCTGCCACCAAATCAAAGGGCAGAGGCTTTGAAACAAATCTCCAACTTAATGCAAATGAAAGCTATAGAAAAGGTTCCTCTTTCAGAACAAGGCCAAGGATTTTATTCCAGACTTTTCCTTGTTCCAAGAAAAGAAAATCAATGGAGGCCTATTCTCGACTTGTCCGCACTGAATACTTATCTCATTGTGCCAAAATTCAAAATGCTTACTCTTCAGCAACTCCTTCCCATGCTGGGCAAGGGGTCTTGGCTGGTGACTCTAGACCTCAAGGAGGCATACCTGCATGTCCCTATCAGACAAAGTTGCAGAAGTCACCTCAGATTTCTTGCAGGCTCAGAGCATTATCAATTCTCAGCATTGCCCTTTGGCTTATCTACTGCGCCCAGAGTATTCACGAAATGCCTGGCATCAGTAATTGCACACTGCAGACTTCAGGGGATTCAAATATACCCATATCTGGACGACTGCCTTATACAAGCGGACAGCCAACAAACTTTGGTAAAGGACTTGAATTATGCCATCCACCTACTGCAGGCATTGGGATATACAGTCAACTTTCACAAATCAAGACTTGTTCCATCCCAAAGAATAACTTTTCTGGGTGCGGATTTAGACACAACCACCCAAATGGCTTTTCTCACAGAAGAAAAACAAAGACAACTACCGGATTACTTCAAGAATCTGACAAGACAAACTCAGCTGACTGCAAGGAAAATCCTGCAGGCCCTGGGTTACACAGCATCTTGCATTCTTCTCATTCCCCAAGCAAGGCTGCATATGAGGAAACTACAATGGTACCTAAGGAGTTTATGGACACAGCACAGCCACAGCTTAGAAACTTTGATCCCACTCATTCCATGTCTCCAAAAGGAATTTCTGTGGTGGGCTCAAGCAAGCCAATCAAACAGGGGTCTGCCCTTCAGCAAACCAATAGCCAGCCAAACTATTACAACGGACGCTTCAGACCATGGTTGGGGAGCACACATGGGGGGCAGATGTATTCAAGGACTATGGTCACAAAAGGAGCTACGCATGCACATAAACCAAAAGGAAATGCTGGCAGTGATACATGCAATCGAGGCCTTCAAACTCTTTCTGCATCAAGGCCACCTGCTAATAAGGACAGACAACACCACAGTTATGTGGTACATAAACAAGCAAGGAGGCACCCATTCCTACCCTCTTTGCAGACTGGCAATGAATCTATGGGAACTTTCCTTGAAACTCAATATAGACCTGCAATCCCAGTTTGTGCCAGGAAAAGACAATATACTGGCGGACAGCTTAAGCAGAAATATCATGGATGCACACGAATGGATGTTGCACCCAGACATCTTCCTACAGATAACACAATCATGGGGAAGGCCAGACATAGATCTTTTTGCCTCCCCCCACAATCATCAGCTGAAGAAATTCTACTCAAGGACATACCATCCACAAGCATGGAAAGTGGACGCCCTATCTTCAGCTGGAGAACCCTAACAGTTTATGCATTTCCACCTCTTCCATTAATGACCAAGGTCTTACTGAAGATCAGGACAGAGCAGCCAAAAGTGATTCTGATAGCTCCGGACTGGCCAAGACAGCACTGGTACCCACTGTTAAAGAGCATGTCACACACGGAACCATGGCCTCTTCCTCAATGGCCACTTCTCCTGACACAGCACAATTACAAAACTCTGCATTCCAACCTGAAAACCTTGCGACTAACAGCCTGGAAAATACCTTGACTCCTCCTCAGGCTAAGCTATCCAAGAGAGTGAAGGATATCATCATGGAAGCTCGCAGGCCTTCCACAAGAAAGGCATATTCAGCAAAATGGAAAAGATTTCACATTTGGAACACCACAAAGGGCCTAGATGCGACAGTGATGAACATGCCACATATCCTGGAATACTTGGCAGAAATGCTCCACAATGGCCTGTCTTACTCTTCCATTAAAATTCATGCCTCAGCAATTTCAGCAGAGTACAATACTGATCCACCTGTTTTTTCTCATCCTCTCCTAAGACAGTTTCTAAGAGGAATTAAAAACATCAGTCCTCCAAGGAAACCTCCAGTGCCTACTTGGGACCTTAACTTCGTGTTGGAAAAACTAACTCTGCCTCCCTTTGAACCAGCAGCATCTGCAGAACTACAGATCCTGTTTTGGAAGACCGCCTTCCTTCTGGCCATAACCTCAGCAAAAAGAGTATCTGAGTTACAGGCCCTCATGGCAGTACAGCCTTTTCTTATTTTTCATCAGGACAGAGTGTCATTGAGAACCAATCCTTCATTTATGCCAAAGGTGGTATCCAGGGTCTCATTAAACCAAGCTATTCACCTGCCTACCTTCTTTCCAAATCCACAAAACAAAGGGGAGAAACTTCTGCACACTCTGGACATACACAGACAGTTGCACTACTACTTGGACAGAACGAAAAGCTAAAGAAAAACTGACCAGCTGTTGGTAGCATATGCTGCTGGTGCACAAGGAAAAGCAATTTCCAAACAGACAATTTCAAAATGGATAGGGAATTGCATTAGTTTCTGTTATTCCTTCCATGGAAAAGCTGTGCCAGCTAACATTAGACCTCATTCCACCAGAGCCACAGCCAGCTCCACAGCCTTCTTAAGAGGGGTGGCTACCAAGGACATTTTAGAAGCTGCTACATGGAGCTCCGTGCATACATTTTCCAAGCATTACAATTTACCTTTATATTCCAGATCCAGAGCAGGCTTTGCTACGGCAGTCCTGCAGGGCATTTTAGCTACACCATCCTTTACATAGATCCTCCACCCCCAGATTGGCTATGGTATTCTACCCATATGTGATGACTGCAGATGCATCCTTGAAGGACATAGTACAGTTTTGTACCTACCATAAATGTAGATGTCCGATAGGTATGCATCTGCAGTCAGGTTTTCCCTCCCTCCTTCCCCTCTTTTTGGGATTTATTGGGTACTTTTTCCTCTCATAGCTAGCTGGGGTTATCTATTATGGTGTATTTGTTGTATATATCTATATCTATATATATATATATATATATATATATATATGCATGTTTGGAATTATTGCATTTATCCAAATTTAGCCTTCCTTTGAGGGCACCTGGCATCTGGGGCAAGAAACACTGAGGAAGATGGCGTCGGCTGACGCTTTTATACCCCAGGCGCTCTGACGTCAGGGAAGGGGCGACGCCAGCCGACACCGGACCCAGACTTTGGAATCCGTCCAACCGATGGGCTGCCTGAGGCAGGACAACCCATATGTGATGACTGCAGATGCATACCTATCGGACATCTACATTTATGGTAGGTACAAAACTGTACTTTGCAGTCATTACACTTGGGTTATCCTGCTGGCAGGCTACCCGCAGTCGGCCTGAATTCCAAAGTCTCGTTCCGGTGTCGGTTGTTGTCGCCTCTTCCCTGATGTTAGTGCGCCAGGGGTATAAAACATGCAGCCAGTTCTCAGTGAGGCACTTTCGCAGCCCCTGACGCCCGCTACCTCAGAGCCACAGGCCGCTGACGACTCCCACGTGGAGCCAGCTAGGCCGCTGGATACTCAAGGTATTGGACACTTGGAAACTATTCCCTCAGATGGGTCCGGAGCCGCTGAGCAGGCATCGTCTTCTGAAGGTGTTTCAGACCTACACAGTTATATGTAAAGCCTACTTCAGCTTCCAAAGCAAAGACTAAAGCAGTTCTAAAGACAAAGAAACAAGTACAGCATTCTCCTGGACAGACTTTGCCTAAAACAAAGATGCTCAAAATGGCCGAAGATCTAATTACCTTGATCAGGGGTTCCCATCCCCCTCCTGACAAGAGGCCTAGGCAAGAGACAGAATATGAATCTTTAGATAAGGTTTCCATTTTCTCTGACTCCTATTCTGAACAGGAATACTCTCTTTCTCCTTATGAGGATTCTGATGCTGAAGAATCTATCCCTTCAGCTTCACCGCCTGAGGATTATTCTTTTGGGGAAAACCTGCATACCATGAGGGAGCACTTCCACTGGGAGAGCCAAATTACTCAGAATCTAAGAAAAGGCTTAGAGATTTTCTTTTACTACCTCAGCATAGGCCTCTGGCTATTCCTCCTGTGTTAGACATTGTAGATGATGTATTTTCAGAGTCTGGACTTTCTCATGACTCTTTACCTCCTGCCCCTGTTAAACCAGACAGATACTACAGGGTTCCAGATTCACATAAATTTCTTTATAAAATCTCTGCTGCTGACCCTGAAACTATTTCTCAGGGTCCCAAAGGGGTCAAGGCTTTTACTGCAAAAAAAACCCTATCCCCTTTGATAAAGATTCAAGGGTACTAGATAGATGGGGAAAAAAAGGTTTACACTTCTGCTACTTTGACTGTGAGGGCTTTAAATTGTCAATTTCATATGCTTAAATATCAGCAATACTTAATGTCACTGCTAAAACAGAAAATGTTGCCAAATTCTGATTGTGCCGAAAATATGGAAATGCAGGATTTATTGCATGCAACTGAACAAGTGGGAAAGCATACATTGCAATGTGGTTTTGATTCTCTGGAGGTCTCTTGCTGGGCTGCAGTTACTGGTTCTGTCATTAGGAGGCATGCTTGGTTAAAGGAACAGAATCTGCCTGATCATGTTCAAGCAAAATTATTATATGCTCCATTACAGCATGATACCTTATTTGGTGTTAAAGCAGAGGAGGTGTTGAAGAAAATGGAGGACAAAGTGAAATCTATGCAAACAGTAAAGGATTTCTTACAGGTACAGCCACCCAGATTTAGCAGGAACTGGCCTACAAAGACTTGGTCCTTTCCAGTGTCACACAGGCCACAAAGAGGCAGATGCAGACGCCCCAGAGGCAGATCCCAGCCCCAGGGCTCATACAGGCCTAAATAGTGGGGCACATCTACCTCCAAAAGCGGAGAAGACAAATCACACCCACACAGGAAACAGTCCCAATGACTTTCCTCTGCCAGCACCAAGCACTTATCTTTTGGCAGCCCCCTTAGGGGGAAAACTAGCACTTTTTTCTCAAAATTGGCACATAATCACCCAGGACAAATGGGTCTTGAATATAGTGTCCTAGGGGTACAGGTTCCACTTTCACACCCTGCCAAGGGCAAAAGATATGCCAGACCTGCCACACAATCAATGGGCAGAGGCACAAAAACAAGTTTCATCCCTCATGGACATGAAGGCCATTCAGCAAGTACCACAGCAAGAGCAGGGACAAGGATTTTACTCAAGACTTTTCTTGGTCCCCAGAAAAGACAATACCTGGAGACCAATACTGGACCTGTCTATTCTAAATACATTTCTGGACATTCCAAAATTCAAAATGTTGACTCTGCAACAGCTTCTGCCCATGCTGGGCAAGAAGGCTTGGCTGGTAACTTTGGACCTAAAAGAGGCATACTTGCATATTCCAATCAGACAATCTTGCAGAAGATACCTCAGATTCATAGCTGGCTCAATGCACTACTAATTCTCTGCACTGCCCTTTGGCTTATCTACTGCACCCAGGGTCTTCACAAAATGCCTGGCACCAGTAATTGCATTTTGCAGACAAAGAGGAATTCAAATATATCCTTACTTGGACGATTGCCTTACTAAAGCATCTGTCGTTTGTAAAAAGAATACTAATTTGCCTAGGGTATACAGTAAACGAAAAGAAGTCAAATCGAGTACCCTCTCAAGAGATAATATTCCTGGGTGCAAGCTTAAATACAACTGCCCAGATGGCTTATCTCACGCCAGACAAGCAAAGGCAACTGACTTCTTACTTCAAAATGTTGGCAACAAAGACCCAGTTATCTGCAAGAAAAATTCTGCAGGCTTTGGGCTTCATGGCATCCTGCATTCTGCTAATTCCATATGTCAGACTGCATTTGAGGAAACTACAATGGTATCTAAAAAGTGTTTGGACTCAACATTGTCACAGCCTGGAGACATTAATTACTTTCATTCCTAGGAGTTTCGATGGTGGGCACAGGCCTGTCACCACAACAAGGGACAGCCATTCACCCTACCCACAGCCAGGCAGTCAGTAACAACAGATGCATCAGATTATGCCAGGGGGCCCACATGGCAGGAAAATGTATTCAGGGCACATGGCCCACAAGCCAGAGGCATCTTCATATCAATCAAAAAGAGATGCTAGCTGTTCAGAATGCCCTGACAGCTTTCAAGGGTCTACTCCATCCAGGACAACTACTGATAAGGATGGACAATACTACAGTCATGTGGTACATAAACAAGCAGGGAGGCACACATTCCTACCCCCTCTGCAGACATGCCATGACTTTGTGGGACACAGCATTGACTTATCAAGTACATCTGCAAGCACAATTCCTGTCAGGAAAGAAAAATACGCTGGCAGACGAACTAAGCAGAAATCTCATGGATCCCCACAAGTGGAAACTGGATCCACAAGTCTTCAGCATGATAATAAAGAAATGGGGATGCCCAGACATAGATGTATTTGCCTCCCCTCACAACTGCCAACTACAGACATTCTGCACAAGGACTTATCACAAGCAAGCATGGAAAGTGGATGCTCTATCATTCAGCTGGAAAACCCTAACAGTATATGCCTTTCCTCCTCTGCCTCTCCTCCCCAAGGTACTCCTAAAGGTCAGACAAGAGAAGCCAAAAATGATTCTGATTTCTCCAGACTGGCCCCGCCAGCACTGGTACCCAATCCTAAAGAGCTTGTCTCAAGGCCCAGCCTGGACATTGCCTCTAATTCCTCACTTACTGACCCAACAAAACAATCCGATCCTACACAGCCAACTAAGAACCCTAAATCTGGCAGCATGGCAGATAATGTAGCCATTCAGAACAGACCTCTCTCTAAAGCAGTGATGGATGTTATTTTGGAGGCCAGGAGGCCCAGTACCAGAAAATCTTATGCAGAAAAATGGAGAAGATTCTGTGCTTGAAACCAGGCACAAGGAATTGACACGTTTGTATCAAATATTCCTCAGATTTTACAATACCTAACTGAGATGTTGGACAAAGGCCTATCCTTTTCATCAATTAAAATCCATGCCTCTACCATTTCAGCTCATTCTAATACAGAACCACCAATTTTTTTCACATCCGTTGCTAAGACAGTACCTCAGGGAGGCCAAAAACATAAGACCTCCAAGGAGAGCACCAATACCTGCATGGGACCTCAATTATGTCTTGGAAAAACTCACACTGCCGCCATTTGACCAGCCAATACAGCTGAAATAAAATTCTTATCTTGGAAAACAGCTGTGCTCCTAGGAATAACCTCTGCAAGACGAGTCTCAGAGTTACAGGCACTCATGGCTGTGAAACCTTTTATCATTTTTCATCCAGATAGGGTTTCTCTGAGGACAAACCCGACATTTATGCCTAAGGTAATGTCCAGTGTGGCCCTTAACCAAACCATTCATTTGCCTACTTTTTATCCAAACCCACAGAGTAAGGGTGAGAGACTCCTGCATTCTTTGGACATACACAGACAGCTACGCTTCTACTTGGACAGAACTAAGGCTTTCAGAAAAACTGAGCAACTCTTAGTAACATATGAAGCAGGATCACAAGGAAAAGCTATCTCAAAGCAGACTATTTCAAAATGGATAGGCCACTGCATTCATTTCTGCTATTCACAACATGGCAAATCAATGCCTACGGGCATTAGGCCATATTCAACCAGAGCGGCAGCCACTGCAGCAGCCTTCCTCAGAGGAGTACCAACCAAAGACATTTTAGAGGCTGCAACTTGGAGTTCAGTGCACACTTTTACCAAGCACTACCACTTACCTCTCTACTCTAAATCCAGAGCAGGCTTTGCCATTGCAGTTCTGCAGGGCCTTCTAGCCTCTCCTAATCCTGTTTAGACCCAGCCACCCAACCTCGGCTTTGGGATTCAAACAAGTGTAATGACTGCAACAGTGAAACACGATGAACATAGTACAGTAGTGTACCTACCATAAATGTAGATGTTCAAGTGTATTCACTGTTGCAGTCCGTTACCCACCCACCATCCCCCTTTTCTTTGCTGGGACTTATCTGTACTTCTCTATTCTATACAACCTATATGGTGTATTTGTTTGTAGATGAAGGAAATGTTATTTTTGTGCATGCATACTTATTGGCATAATTTTCAGCCTTCCACTTTGGGGGCACCTGACATCTGGGGCAAGAAAAACTGAAGAAAATGGTGTCGGCTGCATGTTTTATACCCCTGGTGCACTGACGTCAGGGAAGAGGCGACAACAACCGATGCTGGACCAAGATTTTGGAATTCAGGCCGACTGCGGGTAGCCTGCCAGCAGGATAACCCAAGTGTAATGACTGCAACAGTGAATACACTCAAACATCTACATTTATGGTAGGTACACAACTGTACTTTTTCAGGCCTACAGATTTGTATATTAGACCGGTGCCATCTTCAAAACTTAGGCCAAAATCTAAATCTATGTCTAAAAAACCGACACCTGTGCCACATGTGCAGGCCTCTATGCCGAAAAAACAAATTATCAAAATGGCTGAAGATTTAATTACTCTTATCAGGGGTAGCTAACCCCTTCCTTCTAAGAGGCCTAGGCAAGACATTGACTATGAATCTTCTGAACAGGATTCTATTGCTTCTGACTCTTCTAATGAACAGGATTTGTCTATACCTACTTATGAGGACTCTGATGCAGAAGATTCCATTCCTTCTGCTTCTCCCCCTGAGGATTTTTCTTTTGGTGAAACTTTACATACCTTAAGGGAACATTTCCACTGGGAAAGTCAGGATTTCTCTGAATCTAAAAAGAGACTTAGGGATTTTCTTCTTCTTCCTCCTCAGCATAGGCCTTTGGCTATGCCTCCTGTTCGAGACAATGTTTTTTCAGAATATAGTATGGCTCCTGATTCTCTGCCTCCAGCCCCTTGTAAGCCAGACAGATACTACAGGGTTCCTGACTCCCACAAATTCCTTTTCAAAAATCCTATTGCTGATCCTGAAACCATTTCTCAGGGTCCCAAAGGCATTAAGGCCTCTACTGCTAAAAATGCTACCACTTCTGATAGAGATTCCAGGGCACTGGATATATGGCGTAAGAAGGTTTACACTTCTGCAACCTTGGCAATCATGGCTTTAAATTGTCAGTTTCATATGCTTAAATATCAACAACATATCATGGGACTGCTTAAACAGACAATAATGTTAATTTCTAACTGTGTGGAAAATAAAGATTTACAGGATTTATTGCATTCAGCTGAACAAGTTGGAAAACATACTTTGCAATGTGGTTTTGATTCTTTGGAGGCCTCTTGCAGGGCTGCTGTAACTGGGTCTGTGCTTAGAAGGCATGCCTGTCTCAAAGAGCAAACTCTGCCTGATCATGTTAAAGCAAAATTGTTGGATGCTTCTTTACAACTGGACCGTCTCTTTGGTAATGAGGCTGAAGACGTTTTAAAAAATATGGAAGATAAAGCTAAATCTATGCAAACTGTGAAAGATTTCTTACAAGTGCAACCTCCAAGATTTAGTAGGCACTGTTTTCCAGTTTCTTCGAGAGCCACTCAAGTCAAACCCGGACATTCCAAGGGCACCAGGTTTCAGTCACAGGGGACTTTTAGAACAAAGCAATGGGGTTCCTCCACCTCCAAATCTGGAAACAACAGGGCACTTCCCTATGGTAAGCAGTCTCAATGACTTCCCTCTACATTCACCAAGCACTTACCTTTTAGCCGCCCCTTTGGGGAAAAACTGGCACTTCATGCACGAAACTGGCAACTTATAACCCAGGACAAATGTCTTTTAAATGTAGTATCCCAGGGATACAGATTTCATTTCCACACATCGCCAATCCCAAACAGATGGCCAGACCTGCCCCCAAATCAGTGGGCAAAGGCCCAGAAACAAGTTCTGTCCCTCATGAACACTGGGGCTATTCAACCAGTACCAGAACAGAAAAAGGGACAAGGTTTCTATTCATGATTTTCCCTGGTACCCAGAAAAGACAAATCACGGCGTCCAATTCTGGACTTAACTACTCTAAGCACATTTTTGGACATTCCAAAATTCAAGATGCTGACTCTTCAACAGTTACTTCCTATGCTAGGCAAAGAATCCTGGTTGGTAACTCTAGACTTAAAAGAGGCTTACCTGCTATCCCAGTCAGGGAATCTTGCAGAAGATACCTCCGCTTCAAAGCAGGCTACTTGCATTACCAGTTCTCTGCACTGCCCTTTGGCTTATCTACTGCGCCCAGGGTCTTCACAAAGTGCCTGGCTCCAGTAATTGCATTTTTCAGGCAAAGAAATATTCAAATATATCCATACCTGGACGATTGTCTAATTCAGGCAGAAAACAAGGACATTCTTCTAAAACATCTGGCGTTTGTAAAAAGGGTTATAACTTGTCTAGGGTACACCATAAACAAAAAGAAATCACAACTGGTACCCTCTCAAAAATTACATTCCTGGGTGCAAGCTTGAACACAACTGCCCAGATGGCTTATCTTATGCCAGAAAAGCAAATTCAATTTGGTGACTTACTTCGAACAGGTGGCCAGAAAAACCCTGCTATCTGCAAGACAAATTCTGCATGCATTTGGGGTTCATGGCCTCCTGCATTCTTCTAATTCCATATGCAAGACTGCATATGAGGAAACTTCAGTGGCACTTAAAAGTTTATTGAGTCAACATTGTCACAGCCTGGAAACAATGATTCCTATCATACCTTGCCTGCAGCTAGAGTTCCTATGGTGGGCAGAGGCCTGCTACCAAAACAAGGGACTGCCATTCACTCCACCCCCTGCTGCCCAAACCGTAACTACACATGCATCAGACTATGCTTGGGGGGCTCATCTGGCATGGAAGTGCATTCAGGGCAAATGGAGCCCAAATCAAATGCACCTTCATATCAATCGGAAAGAGATGCTAGCTGTACAGAATGCACTGACAGCCTTCAAGGACTACCTTCATCCAGGACAATTAATGATAGACAGATAACACCACAGTTATGTGGTACATAAACAAGCAGGGGGATACACATTCCTTTGCAGACTAGCCATGGCATCGTGGAACATGGCCTTGACTTACCAAATACAACTACAAGCTCAATTCCTACCAGAAAAGCTGAATACTCTGGCAGACGAACTAAGCAGAAATCTCATGGACCCACATGAATGGAAACTGGAACCACTAATTTTCAACATGTTGACACGCAAATGGGGGAGTCCAGGCATAGATCTTTTTGCCTCACCCCAGAACTATCAATTGGACAAATTCTGCACAAGAACTCATCACAAAAAAGCTTGGAAAGTGGATGCTCTATCATTCAGCAGGAAAAACCTATCGGTCTATGCTTTTCCCCCTCTGCCTCTGCTCTCCAAAGTTCTAATAAAAGTCAGACAGGACAAACCAAAAATGATTCTGATTGCTCCAGACTGACCTTGCCAACACTGGTACCCACTCCTGCGCAATGTGTCACAGCACCTGCCTCAGACACCTTACTTACTGTCTCAACAGAACCACCAAATTCTGCACACTCAGCTCCAAACTTTGAATCTTGCAGCATGGCTAATAACCTAAATTCACCCTTAGCATCCCTCAGCAAACCTTAGCAAACCTGTGATGGATGTCATTTTGGAGGCGAGAAGGCCCAGTACTTGAAAATCTTATGCTGACAAATGGAAAAGATTCTGTGCCTGGAATCATTCACAAGGAATAAAGCACAGCAGTGCCCAATATTCCTCAGATTTTACAATACTTAACTGAGATGTTTCATAAGGGCCTGCCCTTTTCTTCCATGAAAATCCATGCCTCTGCCATTTCAGCTCATTACAACACAGAACCTCCCCATTCTCTCATCCTCTGCTAAAGCAGTATCTCAGAGGGGCCAAAAGTGTAAGACCTCCCAGGAGAGCTCCAACCCCTGCCTGGGACTTCAGTTCTGTATTGGAAAAACTCACTCTCCCTCCTTTCAAACCAGCTGCTACTGCAGACCAAAAAGTTATCTCCTGGAAAACAGCTTTCCTTTTAGCAGTCACTTCAGCTAGAAGGATTTCTGAATTACAGGCTCTTATGGCAGTGGAGCCTTTCATTATTTTTCATGCGGACAGGGAGTCTCTCAGGACCAATCCATCCTTCATGCCTAAGGTGGTATCCAGTGTGGCTCTTAATCCGACCATTTATTTGCCAACTTTCCTTCCCAATCCGCAGAAAAAGGGGGAGCGGATTCTGCATTCATTGGATGTACACAGACAACTTAGACTTTACTTAAACAGGACAAAATCTCTAAGAAAATCTGAACTACTACTAGTGGCATTTGCTGCAGGGGCAGAGGGAAAGGCTATTTCCAAATGGATAAGCCATTGTATTAGTTTCTGCTATATGCACCATGGTAAAACTATCCCCCAGGGGATCAGATCTCATTCCACCAGGGCTGTATCTACTTCTACAGCCTTTTCTAGAGGTGTTCTAGACATTCTCGAAGCTGCTACCTGGAGCTCTGTTCATACGTTCACCAAACATTACCATTTACCTTTCTTCTCTAAATCCAGAGCTGGCTTTGCCTCTGCTGTCCTTCAGAGCCTTATAGCTGGTCCTAATGCTGTATAAATCCATCCTCCCAACCATAGCTTTGGGAATCTGCCCAAATGTAATGACTGCAACAGTGAAATGCGAAGAACATAGTACAGTTTACACTTACCATAAATGTAGATGTTTGAGTGTATTCACTGTTGCAGTCTTGGTTACCCATCCTCCAGCACCCTGTTTTTCTCTTGCTATACCTCTTCTTTCTTTTACTATGCTTAAAAGCCTTTTTCGTGTATTTGCATTTGTTTGGAGGTGTATTTTTTGTGTTTTAAATTATATATATATATATATATATATATATATAGCCCCCCATTTGGGGGGCATCTGACATCTGGGGCAAGAAAAACTGATGTAATGGCGTCGGCTGCATGTTTTGTACCCCTGATGACCTGACGTCATCGAAGAAGGGACAGCAACTGATGCAGGACCCAAGACTTTGTTAATCAGGCCGACTGAGGGCACCCTGCCAGCAGATTACCCAAATGTAATGACTGCAACAGTGAATACACTCGAACATCTACATTTATGGTAAGTGTACACAATTGTACTTTCTTATTGTTTTATTTGAATATTTAAGTATTTCACCTTTTTAATTGTATTGTTCTGGATGAAGTTCCATCTTGGAATGAAAGCGCTCAACCTTGTGATTGTTCTACAATAAGCTCGTTTTTGAGCAGTTTCTTTTTTGTTGAATTTTGAGTTTGTTTTTTGGGATTGTAACAGGTTTGCACTTGTTTTAACAGAGCTACACAGAATTTGGTGATTGGTCACGGTTCTTCTATGATCAGCTGTTCAATCTGAGGCAACTTTGAGCATAGCGCACCATCTGACACTGCCTTACAATGGCAGATACCATTGGAGGTTATAAACTTTGACATGTAGATAAATAATTTTCCTTTAACTGAAGCAACAGAAGTTGAAACAAATTAAGATGAATGAAACAAAATCCACGTCGGCAGAACCAGCAGCAGAGTCCAATATTAAGTGTTTTATTAACATCCACTTTTCGTTCAAGAAAACTGAACTTCCTCAGACAAACATCAAAAAAATTTTGATGTTTTGTCTGAAGAAGTTCAGTTTTCTTGAACAAAAAGTGGATGTTAATAAAACACTTAATATTGGACTCTCTGCTGCTGGTTCTGCTGACGTAGATTTTGTTTCAATTTTCCTTTAACTGCTTGTACTCCGCAAGAGATTTCTTGCAGATGTTCATCGTGCATACAGATGCAGTCATTACAGATGGGTTATCCTGCCATCAGGCAGGTCCTCGGTCGGCCGAATTCCAAAGTCTAGGTCCGGCATCGGTTGTCGTCGCTTCTTCCCTGATGTCAGTGCGGCAGGGGTATAAAAGAGGCAGCCAACACCATTTTCTTCAGTCTTTCTTGCCGCGCGGTGCCCGAAGCAGAAGCAGTTCGCAAGTGCCGGTCAGCCAGCTCCTGAGATTTACAAAATTATTTCAGCCGAAGTCTTCTTTAAAGCTAAGTACCCCATTGGGGAAACTTTTCTTGCCTCAGACCAATGTCAGACAAAGTTAATAATTGCATTTCTTGTGGGAAGCAAATACCGCAAAAGGATTTTCACTCTTTATGTATACCTTGCTTAGGGCCAGACCACGACATCTCGGCCTGCCGTTTTTGTGCTAGGTTCAACAAGCGCACTATTAAGCTCCGGGCGGAGTTCGCCCTTCATTATTTTGGCAAAAAAATTAATTATATCATGTCGTTGGATACACCGACGCCAGTTTTAAGCAAAAGACGCAAAGACAAGGACCGACATCCGAGGTCTGCACCGAGTACTGAGACCACGCTTAGGCCGACTACCGGTTCTCCGGTTCTCAGCGAGGCACCTACGTAGCCCCTGACTACCAATGAAACTATTTTACCGGTGTCTTCAGTACCCGAGGTCGCAGGCTCCCCAGTCTCCATTCCCACTGCAGATACCGACGCCGCTCTTGGCGGGGAAACTGAAACTGAAAATTTAGTGAGGCCTACCATTTCTGAAGGCATCTTCAGGCCTACCACCTTCTCTAGTAAATCCCTCACTAAATCTAAAGCTGCCATGAAAACTAAAAAACAGGGTCCTCAGACCTCCTCTCAAGGCCCCATGCCTAAAAAACAGATGCTTAAAATGGCTGAGGATTTGATAACTCTTATCAGGGGGTCTCAACCCCCTCTGACAAAAGACCGAGACTGGAGGAAGACTACCCTTCCTCAGACCAGGCTTCTATTACCTCAGACCATTCTGAGGACCAGGATTATGCCTATTCCCCTTTTGAAGACTGATGCTGAGGAGTCTATTCCCTCCGTCTCCCCCCCTGAGGACTACTCTTTTGGGGAAACCCTGCATACACTGAGGGAGCACTTCCACTGAGAAGGCCAAGATTACTCAGATTCCAAGAAAAGGCTCAGGGAATATTTACTGCTCCCCAGCATAGGCCCCTGGCTATCCCTCCTGTTTTAGATATTTTGGATGATGTGTACGCAGAAGCCAGTCTTAATCCAGATTCTTTACCTCCAGCCCCTGTTAAACCAGACAGGTATTACCAGGTTCCTGATTCTCACTAGTTCCTTTATAAAAGCCATACTGCTGACCCAAAAACAATTTCACAGGGTCCCAAGGGAATAAAGGCCTCTACTGCTAAAAACCCTTTACCTTCAGAGAGAGATTCCAGAGCATTAGAAAGTTGGGGAAAAAGGTGTATACATCTGCCACTTTGACCACGAGGGCATTAAACTGTCAATTTCATATGTTAAAGTACCAACAGTTTTTGTTATCTTAGCTGAAAAGCAAAATGACACAAACAGAACAACCAGATTTGAAAGAGTTGCAGGATTTGTTGCATGGAGCAGAGCAAGTAGGTAAACATACCTTGCAGTGTGGTTTTGATGCTTTAGAGGCCTCATGTAGAGCTGCTGTCATGGGGTCTGTCATACGTAGGCATGCTTGGCTCAAAGAGCAAACCTTACCAGATCATGTCAAAGCAAAGTTATTAGATGCACCACTTCAAAAAGATGTATTGTTTGGTGTTAAAGCTGAGGAGGTACTAAAGAAAACGGAGGAAAAAGCGAAATCTATGCAAATAGTGAAAGATTTCTTGCAGGTGCAACCTCCACGCTTCAGCAGAAACTGGCCTTCAAAAAATTGGTCCTTTCCAGCCATGGACAGACCTCAAAGGGGCAGATACAGACGCCCAAGGGGTAGAGGACAACCTCAAGGATCTTACAGAGCTAGACAGTGGCAAGCACCAACCCCAAGAGGTGGAGAAGATAGATCACAGTCATTTAGAAAACAGACACAATGACTTCCCCCTATGCCTGCCAAACAAATCTATAATGGCAGCACCTTTGGGCAGAAAACTGGCATTATTTTCAAAAAACTGGCACATGGTTACAAAAGACAAATGGATTCTGGACATTATAGACAGAGGCTACAGGTTCTACTTTCACACCCTTCCAAAAATGAGAGGCTTGCCAAACCTGCCACAAAATCAATGGGCAGAGGCACAAAGACAAATTTCCGCTCTCATGGATATGAAAGCAATTCAAGAGGTACCTGCAAAAGAACAAGGTCAAGGTTTTTATTCCAGACTATTTCTGGTACCAAGGAAGGACAAAGATTGGAGACCATTCTTAGACCTATCCATCCTAAACACATATCTACAGGTGCCAAAATTCAAGATGCTCACATTACAGCAGCTTTTTCCTATGCTGGGCAAGGAGTCTTGGCTGGTAACTTTGGACCTCAAGGAGGCATACCTGCATGTCCCTATCAGACAAGATTGCAGAAGATACCTCAGATTTCTTGCAGGTTCAACCCATTGCCAATTCTCTGCATTGCCCTTTGGCTTATCTACTGCACCCAGAGTGTTTACGAAATGCCTGGTATCAGTAATTGCCTTCTGCAGACAACAAGGAATACAAATCTACCCATATCTGGACGACTGCCTGATCCAAGCGGACAGCAAGGACATTCTATTGCAGCATCTGGCGTTTGTAATAAAACTGTTAAACTAATCAAGATCCACGCTTCAGCCATTTCTGCACAAAATAATACAGATCCTCCTTTATTCTCACATCCTCTATTAAGGCAGTTCCTCAGAGGGGCAAAAAATATAAAACCCCCACGGAAACCACCAGTCCCAGCTTGGGACCTCAACTTCATATTAGAAAAACTGACCCTGCCTCCCTTTGAGCCGGCTTCTTCAACAGAGCTACAATACTTGTCGTGGAAAACAGCCTTCCTTCTGGCTATTACCTCAGCACGCAGGGTTTTGGAGCTACAGGCCCTCATGGCTGTGCAACCATTCATCATTTTCCATCAGGACAGTGTTTCCTTACGAACCAACCCTACCTTCATGCCAAAGGTAGTATCCAGTATAACTTTGAATCAGACTATTCATTTACCTACCTTTTATCCAAATCCACAGAACAAAGGGGAGAGACGACTACATTCCTTGGACAGTCACAGACAATTTCGTTATTACTTGGATAGAACAAAGTCATTCAGGAAAACTGAGCAGCTCTTTGTGTCCTATGCTACAGGTGCTCAGGGAAAGGCTATTTCCAAACAGACAATTTCAAAATGAATAGCCCACTGCATACACTTTTGTTATTCATTTCATGGAAAATCTGTGCCTGTATACATCAGATCCCACTCCACCAGGGCTACAGCTACCTCTGCAGCTTTCCTCAGGGGGGTCCCTACCAAGGACATTTTGGAAGCAGCTACCTGGAGTTCAGTGCACACTTTCTCCAAGCACTACCACCTTCCACTATACTCAAAATCTAGAGCGGGCTTTGCCACAGCAGTCCTGCAGGGCATCCTAGCCACTTCTAGTTCCACTTAGTGCCTACCACCCTTACTTAGCTTTGGGATTCTACCCATCTGTAATGACTGCAGCTGTATGCATGATGAACATAGTACAGTTTTGTACTTACCATAAATGTAGATGTTCGAGTACTCATACAGCTGCAGTCCAGGTTACCCTCCCTCCATCCCCTCTTAGGACAGGCTTCATGACAAACACCTTATCATATAACCTTTTTGGGGTATTCTTTTATGGTGTATTTGCTTGCAACTACTGTTTTTGATTTATCAACATTGCATGTTTGCATAACATTATGTTTTGCCTTCCTTCTGGGGGCACCTGACATCTGGGGCAAGAAAAACTGAAGAAAATGGTGTCGGCTGCCTCTTTTATACCCCTGCCGCACTGACGTCAGGGAAGAAGCGACGACAACCGACGCCAGACCTAGACTTTGGAGTTCGGCCTACCGAGGACCCGCCTGATGGCAGGATAACCCATCTGTAATGACTGCAGCTGTATGAGCACTCGAACATCTACATTTATGGTAGGTACAAAACTGTACTTTGTTTCACTGCAAGGTGAAAAGTTCAGTTGAGCCTCTGAGGTACTAGAACTCCCACCCACTTTATCCCATCATAGTTTAGACATTTTCACCTGTCCATTAGCCGTACTTGGTCTTACCAGTCCTCTCCCTGTTACTGACCACACCACTATACCTAGCACTATGAATGGACACTTTCCCACCATTTCTTCAGCCAGCTTGTAAAGAATTCCAAGCTAACTACAAATCCAGATTAGCTTCCCTGACAAAGGATAACCACTAGACTTTCTTTAGCTATGTCTAAAACCTTAAATGTAAAAACCCAGATTTGTGCAGAACTTGTTAGTGGCACCATGTATACTGAACCCGTGGAAATAGGAAATCAACTAGCAGACAGGTTCAGTGAAAACTTCTCCCCCTTGTCCCCACTACGTTTACTCTCAAAGCATCCCTACCACCCTTTTTTCGCCTAGTATGTCTAGGGAGTAGATCTTAAATGCTCTCTCCAAAGCCAAAAATACAGCCGCTATGGGCTTGGTAATACCCCAGGCTGCGTTCTTAATGGCTTAAAACAGGAATTAGCATCAGCGTTAGGTACTCTTTTTCAACCGCATCCTAAGCACTGGTTTTGTCCCCTGTCTAATGTAAAACAGCTACCGCCATCCTTTTGCATAAAGGGGCACATCCACTGACCCTGGAAACTATAGATCCATAAGCCTGATCAGCCTTATCTGCAAGGCCATAGAGAGAATCATCATGACATTATCAACAATGATATACGAGACCTCCAAACACTCGACCAAACCTTGTTTGGCTTTGTTAAAGGGAGATCATGCCTGTTAAACTTGGTATGGTGAAACTTTTCAAGACCATCACCAAAGCCCTGAACGAAGGTAAATCTGTCCATACAGCCTACCTGGACTTGGCCAAGGCCTTTGACACTATTCCCCACTCAGGCATCCCTGATAAACTCATCCAGCTAGGGATTAACCTGTATATTCACTTTGGATGGTGCAGTGGTTGTGTTGTCACCTCACAGCAAGAGGTTCTCTAGTTCGATTCTCAGCTGGGGTGCCTTCTGTGTGGAGTCTGCATGTCCTCCCTGCATCTGTATGGGTTTCCCCCGGGTGCTCCTGTTTCCTCCCACATTACAAAGACATGTCTGGAGCGTTTCTCTCCGGGCCTCCGCTGAAAATTGGCTTTATTCCATGTCAGACTTTCCCAGTAAACAAATGGTAAATAAATAAAATATTATTAGGTGTTGCAAACTGGCTCAGTGATAGAACACATAAAGTCAAAATAGGGAACTCCACCTCCACCAGCAAACCCGTAACAAGTGGTATTCCACAGGGATCAGTGCTGGGGCCCCTGTTTAGAATCTACTTCTCAGAATTACAGACAAAAATAAAAGGTCTGTGGATGACAGTTTGCTGATGACTGCAAACTGGGAATGGTCTTCGAGTCCCCAAACAATGTCAATATCTTACAGGAGGGACTCACACAGACCACTCATTGATGCCAATGTCATCAGCTTAAATTCAGTGTGAAAAATGCAATATCATCCCCTTTGGCAAGGGTGATGTTCCTGTAGATTACTACATTAATAACAACACCCTAAGCACTTGATCAGTGGTGAGAGATTTTGGCACACAGCTTGACAGCAAACCTATCCTTTGACCACAATGTTTCCACAGTGGTAAGAAGAGTAGTCTACAGTTCCCCACCTTGCAAGTAAGGTCATTGCTTTCAGAACAAAAGAGGTTATCACTCCTCATACTCTTCCTTCATCAGGCCAATAATAGAGCACAGTGCTCCCTTTGGTATGCACCTTACCAGTAACCTGCAGCAACTAGAGATACCTCAAAGATTTTTTACAAAGACAATTCAGGGTCTTCAGCATATGTCAAATGTTCCAGTAAACGAAAAACTCAGGCAAGGAAAACAGATCCACGCAGGTTTATTAAGCGCTTTTCGTCGTTCTTCTTAGAATGACTTCTTCAGACAAATTACTATAACTAACTCTCAGCTTTTATATCATCCTTTGACAAAATAATTAATCAATTATCTAATTAAAACACAATTTAACAGTTAAAAGGATAAGAACTCATGAAAAGTGTGTATATAAAAATATACTAACCAATTTAACTCATTCATAATCTATAATTTACACAAGAATTAAATATATAACTCTAGTGAAATTTGTAGATTTTAAATTCCTAAACATTTACTAATAACTGACATATGTAATTATTTAAAACACTCATTCTAACTATCATTGAAGCATATAAATTCGAAAACTTTACAAATTCTGAAATATATTTACATTACATTACCTATAGGTGTGGACCAAGAAAAATACTTTAAAAAATGAAGAAAAATCAATAATCTCTCTAGGTGAAATTAAATAAAATATAATATTTGGAAAATTTTAAACAAACATTCCAGTAATACATTACTATATATTATTATAAAAGTAAAGACTATTTTAATAAAAATGTGAAATATATGAACACACGATCCTTAAAAAATAATAATAAATAATAATGACTAATTGTTATCTTTTCAGACTTCTCAATTTCAGAAGGCATGAAATATTACATTGGTCATTAAGTCCTGGCTCTAAAAAGGCATTGGTCCTAATTTGCCAGGTTAATTCATGCTCTTCGAGAAGTAAAGTTGAAGGACCTCTTCTATTATCAGATTGTATTTGGTCTAAACCTATAAACTTAAAGGAATGGCTAGGGTGAGAGAGTATATGCTTAGCTAAAGCATTTTCTATCTTTAATTTAGAAATAGCATTGATGTGCTCATATATCCTATCACGCATTCTCCTCTCTGTTTTCCCTATATAGAAACATGGGCAATTCATGCACAATGCTCCATATACTACCATTCTTGAATTACAATCTAATTTATGATTGGAATTATATGTCTTGCTGTTAATAATATGACTACTACCAGTTTTAATATATTTACAGTATTTACAAGTTCCACAAGTAAACGTTCCCTTCGATTTTCCTATTATAGAGGTATTCTTGTTCCCTAATAACATTTTAAGATTTTTACCCTTTCTATAAACTATTTTCGGGAAAACAGAAAACTGTGCAGAACATTTCTTATCATAGCGTAAAATAATCCAATTTTTATACAGTATATCCCTTATTATCCTACTTTCAAGATTAAATGTCGTGATGAAAGTTATCCCTGAATTCTCAGTGAAAGTACTTTTTTCATCAACATTTAAAGCAATCTTTTCACTTATATTTTCACAAATACTAAGTTGTGAACCTGAGATAAATTGGTCAACTATGATGTCATGGAGAATGGTCATCATTTAAGTCCAAACAGGAGACGTTATCGTGACCAGACGAGTGGAAATCATCTAGGTGAAAGAAGCGTCGGAGAGCTTATGGGGAATCCCAATTTTGATAGCTGGCTTACTGATACAAGTAAATTGGACTTTCGGGGCCATCACAATATGGGATTACCGGCAGAAGACGCGTTTAATACACAGGTTAGTGCAACCACTTTAACCAACAAGTTAAAACTGTTGGATACAAAGCTTTTAAAAATCAAAAAACTTCAGCTCGAGGTTAATTACCTCGAAGGTTGAATAAATGTGTGGATCTGTTTTCCTTGCCTGAGTTTTTCGTTTACTGGAAGTTTTTGTTCGTGTTTTCTTGGAGTTTAATATGTCAAATGTTGACAGACTGAAATCACTGTCACTATACTTTGTTTTGTATAGGCTATTCAGAGGTGACCTGTGCCTCACATATCAGGCAGTCTCAGATCCTGCCTTAATGGTAGTGCACATTTGTAAGTCAAATGGTACATGATGCAGTCACTCTCGGGACCTTAACCTAGTATGTGGCATCAGCCAAGACTTCCTGGAGGCACAGATATGTTTCACAAAGGTTACTTCTTCTCTGGAACAAACTTTCAATTCAGGTTAAACAGAGCCTCTTGACTCTATTTAAGCATAATTTGGACAATTGGATGGGAAGCCGTAGATTCACCCCAGGGGTTTCACTTGTGTCCCTCTTGGATAGGGGCAGTAAGTGTTGATTTAGTCTGCATGAAACATTGACTATCTAGGGGAAAAGGGTTGAGCTTGGCTTTTAAGGGCTATTAGCCTAGTAACCTCCCATGATCCTAATGTCTTAGACTTTGTCCACAGCATTGCAGGCTGGAAGCAGGCAGGTGTGGAACTTTACAGGCTCCAGCTTCTGACACATGGATACTTAATTATAGAGGGAGAAGGTACAACCCCCCCCCCCCCAATACTAGTCAAGGAAGATCTATCGGACCCAAATGGAAGTTGCTCAAATCAAAGCAGGATCTGTGGTTGTCCGAGACTATGCTGCCTAGGTTGCCACTTTCCATATATGAGATCACTCCACAGGGCCATGTCAGACTGGGACATGATTTCATACTGTTCATGAAATCAAGCAAAGGAACTTGTTGGAGAACCTTACTCTTGGAAAAGAAAATGGACATTCCCTTCTGAGCATTATTGTGCTATAGAAAATATTGAAAATCACCAAAACAAAAAAACTGACATAATTTCCACTCCTATGGATTTCTGAGGCCAAGACTTGGGTTCTGGAGAAAGCAAATATGTCCTATCTCCTTTAGGAGAGTTTTGTTTTTGAGTTTGTTTCTAGGATAAAAGCTGATTTTTTTGAGAAACAAGTGAAAGATCCCCCTGAAATGAGATACTAAGTGAAGGTCCTTGCCTCTGGATATGTCTTTAATGCTGCCTGCATTGATTCTGATTACCAGTCTTCAGGTCCTAAAAAAGCAGATAGACACTATAGAATTTCCCCTGGCTTACAAATCCTTGATCTGATGTTCTCACTGTCATTTCTCCAGAACCTGTGGGTTTTGCATCCAACCCTGGAATCCAACTCAGCCGGTTTCCAAGCTGAGGAATTGAAGCTCGAGGTCCTCCCTTCCTACCCATAATGCCTTATTCCCCTCAGTCAACTTCAGATTTAATTTGCTGCTTGTAGAGTACTCTCGAGGTTGTCGTAGCTCCAGAGCTCCTCCACTTTAGAAAAGTTTTTCTCTGTGCATCTTAATTTCTACCCCTTAGCTTCTTTCTATCACTTTCTGTCCCACCCAGTTTCCCTTTTAGCTCTTTTTTCTGTTCTTTCCTGCTTGCTGTTTGTTAACCGGGTTTTCTGTCCAACTTAGCTTTCCTATAGTCTTTCTTTTCATTAAAAAATTACATTTTCTTTTCTCTCTCTCTCTCTCCACCTTTCATTATGGAGTCCAAGTCCGATCCTAAGTTGGACAAACCTCCAAATGTGTAGGTTTCAAAAAATGCACTTCCTGTGGCCTCAAGATCCCATTGTCTGATGCCTACAAGGAAGTGTGTTTAATGTATAGGACCCCACACTTGGGCAGCTCCTGCCCTATTTGTTCTTCCCTGGAGGATTGGTAGAATAAGCTTATCCTTAAGGGCTTGCTTCCTTCTATTTCCTTTCCTGCTGTCCCTTCTACCTCAGGAGCTCAACCTCTCTCCAGGAAATGCAAGGAGACTTAGGAAGCCAGAAAATACTCCCTAGATCGTTCTTCCACTATGATGGAGCCGGTGAAGAAATTTCCCCAAGATCTTCACCTGAGGATGTCTCCTTTTTGGACATCCTAGAGATACTCCAAAGAGATGGTTGGTCTGCCCAAAACCCCAGCCCAGAGGAAGCAGTGCTGTCGTTTTCAGGTCTGGCCCATCTACATCCTGGGTGTCCCCCTCTTGCAGAAGCACTTATTGAACTAGTATCTACCAAGGCATGGAAGGAACAGGACACTGTAGACCGCATCCTGAAGAGGGCCGACAAGATTCTTGGTGCACCTACTGACAAACCACACTGGACTAAAGGGATCCCAGTAGATGCCATGGTGGTTGCAGCAGCCACTAAAAAGGATCTAGCCCAGAAAGCCTCCTCAGTCCATCTCCTTAAGAGGGAGTCTAGGGCTATGGACAGATGATTTTACGCTTCGTCCACTTTCACCTTATGAGCGTTAAACTACCTATCCCATTTTACTAGATTGCAGAGAGACCATGGCAAAGAGCTCTGAGTCTACCCCAGAGTCCATGTCTGCTGAGTATCACAAGATCTTTTCTTCCAGAATGGCCATTCTACTTTCCATATCTAATGCATCCATGAGTTTGATCTTCCACACTACAGAGGACACCTCTAGGATGGCCGGTTCAGGCAATGCCATCAGGTGCCATGCCTGGATGCAGCTGTGTGACTTTGTGTAACCTTTCAAGGCATCATTTGTCAGTACCCCTTTTGACGTATCGTCCTTGTTTGGTCCAATAGTAAGAGACATGGTCTCCCACAGTGAAAAAGATGGAAAGACCATGTCATTTGACAGGATCCTTTTTTCTACCCCTCAAATGTCATTCTCCAGGAACCAACTTGGGGGAAAAAATTTTGGTTTAAGAAATCTCAGGTTCCTTTTCAGGAATTTCAGGAAGACACTTCCCCCAGAGGCAGAGGGGGTAACAGCTATAATGGAAGATGTCACCCCTGTAACAGAGGGGGTCTGGAGAACACAGAGTCTCGAGATTTTCTCGGACAGACCATTCCAGCTGTCCTGAATGGTGGCCTGACTGACTGCCTCTGGAGGCAGTTTGTAGGGGTGCTTCTCCTTACACCCACAAGCCCTGGGCAGCCATCATGAACAATCAGTGGGTGCTAAGGATTGTATCCAAAGGATACTGTATTCCCTTTTTTGGAAAACCCCAAACCAAAGTCTCTCCTCCCCGATGTCTCACTCAATCAGAAGGAGAAGGCAGCTCAAGAAATAGCAAAGCTGCAACAAAAGAGTCCTCCAGGAGGTCGCTTCCCAACCAGATATGATTGGGCATTTATTCAAGATTGTTTTTAGTAACAAAAAAGATGGGTGACCTATGCCAATCCTGGACTTGACATCCCTGAACAAATCAGTAAAGAATTCAAAATTCAGGGTGGTCATGGTCCAGTCCAGTCTACTTCTTCTGAAAATTGGAGACTGGATGTGCTGTAGACTTCAAGGATGCGTACTACCATTTCAGAATGGACAGGTGCTCCAGACAGTACCTTCATTTCAGGCTGGGAGCCAGCCACTACCAATTAGGAATGTTCATCGTGCCATACTGCTGCAGTCATTACACTTGGGTTATCCTGCCATCAGGTGGGCCCTCGGTCGGCCGAATTCCAAAGTCTTGGTCCGGCGTCGGTTGTTGTCACTTCTTTCCTGACGTCAGAGTGGCAGGGGTATAAAAGAGGCAGCCAATGCTATTTTCTTCAGTCTTTCTTGCCGTGCGGTGCCCGAAGCAGAAGCAGTTCGCAAGTGCCGGTCGGCCAGCTCCTGAGATTTCCGAAAAGGATTTCAGCCGAAGCCTTCTCTAAAGCTAAGTACCCCATTGGGGAAACTTTTCTTGCCTCAGACCGATGTCAGACAAAGTTAATAATTGCATTTCTTGTGGGAAGCAAATGCCGCATAAGGATTTTCACTCGTACTGTATTCCTTGCCTAGGCCCAGACTACGACGTATCGGGCTGCCGCTTTTGTGCTAGGTTCAATAAACGCACTATAAAACATCGGGCGGAGTTCGCCCTTCATTACTTTGGCAAAAAATTTAACTACAGCATGTCATCGGATTTTCCGACACCAGGCTTAATGAAAAAACGCAAAGATAAAGATAGGCATCCGAGGCCCAAAACTGATACCGAGACCACGCTTAGGCCTGCTGCCGGATCTCCGGTTCTCAGTGAGGCGCCTTCGCAGCCCCTGACTACCGCTGAATCTATTTTACCGGCGACCTCTCAATCTGAAGTTGCAGGCCCTCTGGAGCCGATTACCTCTCTAGACACCGACGCCACTCTTGGCAGGGAACCAGAAAATTTAGCTAGGCCTTCAGTTTCTGAAGGCATTTTCAAGCCTACTTCTATTACCATTAAATCTTACTCAAAATCTAAAGTCCCTATGAAAATTAGGAAACAGGGTCCTCAGACCCTCTCTCAGCAACCCATGCCTAAAAAGCAGATGCTCAAGATGGCTGAGGATTTAATTACTCTTATCAGGGGTTCTCACCCCCCCTTAGAAAAAAGACCAAGGTTGGAGGAAGACTACCCTTCCTCAGATCAAGCTTCCATTACCTCAGGTTTTTCTGAGGACCAGGATTACTCTTATTCTCCCTATGAAGACTCTGATGCAGAGGAATCAATTCCCTCAGTTCCCCCCCCCAGAGGACTATTCTTTCGGGAAAACATTGCATACCTTGAGAGGGAACATTTCCACTGGGAAGGACAGGATTACTCAGATTCCAAGAAAAGGCTCCGGGAGTTTATCCTTCTTCCTCAGCATAGGCCCCTTGCTATTCCTCCGGTTTTAGATATTTTGGATGATGTTTTTGCAGAAGCCAGTCTGAATCCAGACTCCTTGCCTCCTGCCCCAGTTAAACCAGACAGATACTACCGGGTCCCTGATTCCCACCAGTTTTTGTATAAAAGCCCTGCTGCTGACCCAGACACCATTTCACAGGGTCATAAGGGGATTAAGGCCTCTACTGCAAAAAATCCTTTACCTTCTGAAAGAGATTCCAGAGCATTAGAAAGATGGGGGAAGAAGGTGTATACTTCTGCCACTTTAGCCATGAGGGCAATAAACTGCCAATTTCACATGCTAAAATACCAGCAGTTTTTGATTTCCCAATTGAAACTTAAGGTGACACAAACAGATCAACCAGATTTAAAAGAGATGCAGGATTTATTGCATGGAGCAGAACAAGTGGGAAAACATACTTTACAATGTGGTTTTGATTCATTGGAGGCCTCATGTAGAGCAGCTGCTTGGCTAAAAGAGCAAACCTTACCAGACCATGTAAAAGCAAAGTTATTGGATGCACCATTGCAAAAGGATGTATTATTTGGTGTCAAAGCAGAGGAGGTTTTAAAGAAAATGGAAGAAAAGGCAAAATCTATGCAAACAGTTAAAGATTTCTTGCAGCTACAACCTCCTCACTTCAGCAGAAACTGGCCATCAAAAAACTGGTCCTTTCCAACCACTGACAGACCCCAAAGGGGTAGGTACAGACGCCCCAGGGGCAGAGGACAACCACAAGGTTATTACAGACCTAGACAATGGCAAACAACAACTCCAAGAGGTGGAGAAGAAAGGCCTCAACCATTCAGGAAGCAAGCTCAAGGACTTCCCCCTACGCCTGCCAAACAAACATTCAATGGCAGCACCTTTGGGTGGAAAACTGGCCTTATTTTCAGACAATTGGCACATTATTGCACAGGACAAATGGATTCTGGACATCATAAACAGAGGCTACAGATTCCACTTTCATACCCTTCCAAAAATGAAAGGCATGCCAAACCTGCCACAAAATCAATGGGCAGAGGCACAAAAACAAATTTCCGCTCTCATGGATATGAAAGCAATTCAAAAGGTACCTGCAAAAGAACAAGGTCAAGGTTTTTATTCATAGGTTCATAGGTTGGTACTAGGCTATCAGTCCTTGGGCCTATACAAGCCTAGCCATAACAATTCCCTGGCTATTTCTTCCCACATTATTTACTTTCCTGGACCCCTGTCTAGCAGGGCGACTGACGTGATCCCTGGGGTGAATTTCCTTTCTCCCATCCAATCGTCAAGGTTCCTCTTGAAAAGGTCCAAAGAGGCACTCTGCTTGACATGTATGGGCAATCTATTCCAGAGTCTGGGGAGTCTCTGGGTCAGGAACCTATCCCTCCAGCATGTTTTGTTTATTGTGATGACAAGGTTTAGATCCCTGGAGCGTGTAGCTCTGAGGGATTGGGATTTCTTTAAGTATAGCATGTCCAACAGCTCTGGGTTTGACATGGCCTTGTATGTTAAGCAGAGATTGCCTCTGAGTAGAAGATATGCGACAGAGTATAGCTGGAGTTTTTTAAGGCGGTCAGCGTAGGGCATCTGCTTTAGGCCTGTGATTCTTTTAGTGAGGTATTTCTGAGGCCTTTCCAGTTGTTGCAGATATCTTGAGAGGTACATACCAAATGGGGTGTTGTATTCTGTAATGGGTCTAATGAAGGATGAGTACAGTGGGACAATGACCTCCTTTTTTCTGGATGAAAAGCCCTTAGGGATGAGGTGTGCCACATAGAAGGATTTCCTGACTGTTGTGGCGATGTGGTTATCGAAGGTGAGACCACTGTCCACCTGTGTCCCTAAGTCTCTTATCACACTTTCTGTGTTTAGTGTACTGCCACCTATATGGTAATTCATGGATACATGTTTTTTCCCAAAGGGGATAACAATACATTTCTTGGCATTGAGCTTGAGCCCATGGCTCTGGCACCAAGCATCTGTTTCTGTAAGGCCCTTTTGTAGAGTATCCACATCATTTGGGGATTCAATAATGGCTCCCAGTTTGCAGTCATCTGCAAACTTTGTTAGCCAGAGTCCCTTAGTGTTGACCTGTACTTCAGAGAAGTAGATGCCAAACAAGAGCGGCCCCAGGACTGAACCCTGAGGTACTCCACTTGTCACTTGTCTGGAGCTGGATTTGGAGTCGGCTACTTTTACAGCGTGGGTTCTGTGGGTTCTATCAGTAAGCCATTTAGCAGCCCATTGGGTGACATAGGGATTAATGCCCAACTTAGTAAGTTTATCTATGATTCCAGAGTGGGGGATGGTGTCAAAGGCCTTGGCAAGGTCTAGATAGGCTGTGTGGACCACCTTACCCTTGTCCATGGCTCTGGAGACTGATTCAAAGAAGTCAATCAGGTTCAGGAGACAAGATCGGCCCTTCACAAACCCAAACTGGGTGGGGTCCAGTGTTTGAAGGTTGCCAATGTCTTTGTTTATAAGTTCCATGATAATACGCTCCATGGCCTTGCAGATAGGGCTTGTCAGACTGATGGGACGGTAGTTTCCGGGATCCAAGGTGGATCCCCCCTTGTGGATTGGGATAACTGTAGCTCTGCCACTCAGTGGGCATGAAACCTGAGGTGAGGCTATGATTAAACATGACACTTAGATGAGGTGCCAGTTCATATTGTAGTTCATGTAGTACACAGCCCGGGATGTCATCTGGTCCCATGGATGCTGTATTCTTGGCTTTAGAGAGTGCGTTTTGTACCTGTGTGGCCGTTATTACTGGAATTTGGCAATCTTCCGGTATTGAGATGGGCAATTTAGGGGGTGAGAGGGGGGTGAAGTTGGCACTGAATCGATCTGCCAGGATATTGGCAATATCCTTTGGATCAGTATATTTAATACCATTCTGTTTTAGCTCAGAGCAGATCTGAGCATTGCCATTTAGATTCTTGACATAGTTATAGAATGCTTTGTGGTTGTCTTTGGAATCTTTGGCAATTTTATTTTCGTAACTAGCTTTGGAGGATTTTATGAGGCATCTCAGTTTCCTACTGAGGCTAGTAAGGGAGTTTTTTGCATCCTGGGATTTTCCTCTTTTCTGCAAAAGTTTCTTCCTTTTGTTGTAAAGTTTGTTTATGGCAAGGGACCACCAGATTGGCTTCCTTTTTGGATGAGAGCATTTTGGTTCTATTTGGGATGGCATGATTCATGCATGAGTGGATGTGCTCGTACAGTGCCTTAGTGTAGGATTCAGCAGTTGAACTTTCAGTTCCCGTCTGCATGGGTGTCATGAAGTTTGTCACTTCTGACTTGAGTAGCATGAAGTTGGCTTTGGAGAAGTTTTTTATGGTGGTTTCTTTACTGGGGAGTGGGGGTGGGATGTGGATGTTAAGGGTGATTAGCTTATGGTCAGACCTGACTAACGAGGGTTGACCATAGGTATGGAGCATTGATTTCCCATGTTGGTAATGACCAGGTCTAGGATATTGGAGCCCCTGGTGGGACTATGGATTAGTTGATCCAGGGCGTTGGAATTTATGAATTCCAAGAACCGTTGCGCAAAGGTGTTGGGACATGAGTAGTTTTCCCAGTTAATGGCAGGGTAGTTAAAATCAGCCAGTATTAGGGTGTTTGGTTCTATCTTAATATTTTCCAGTATGTTTAGAAAGGTGTAGTGAGAATCTTGGGGTATGGTGGGGATCTGTAGCAAGCTACAATTTGGATTGCAGTCTTACCTAGTGTTAGTTGCACTTGGAGAATTTCAGACACATTGTGTTGGCCAACTAGCCTGGTGGTGTGAATATCCTTGGTGAATATTGACACTCCTCCACCTTTAGTGTTTCGTCCTGGTTTGGTGGCGAAAAGTGTGGTAAGAGTTGTAGCCTGGTATTGCAGGGGTGCTCTCTGGAGCCTTGAACCAGGTCTCAGTTACTGCACAGATATTGATGTTCTCCATTTTTAGGAGTGCCTCGAGAGAGTGCATTTTGAGGTTTAGACTTCTAGCATTGAGTAGCATTACCTTCAGATTTTGCATGCTTGTACCTGTTACAGTGGTGGTTTTGTCCTTTGAAGTTTGCCTAAAAAAGGCACTATAGGGGTGGCAAGAGCTTTAGCCAGTAACCTGAATCCCAGGGGCGACAGGTACAGACTATCTCTGGCAAAGCATCGTGGTCTGTCAATCATGTCATCCCAGGCAGACAGATACTGGATCCCCTTTGAATGACACCATAAGCTTAGCCAATTGTTGAAGTCAATCATTTTATCCTTATATTGTGGTATCATTCTGGGCGAAGGCAGGATGCTACTCAGGGCTAGGGTCATACCTGCCTGGGCCAAATGATCCGAGAGCTCTTCCATGTCTCTCTTCATGTAGTCCAGGGAGGTACGTCTCAAGTTATTCACTCCAACATGGACAATGACAGAGTCATATTTGTACTTGTTGTGGAGTGACTTGAGTGCATGCGTTATGTGGCGGATCCTGGCACCCGATAGGCAGCTGACTGTAATTTTCTCCTTATTCAACCTGGTGAGAGGGACATCAGTGTGCCGGACTATAGAGTCACCTATGACTAAAGTGTTAGGTACATTGTCTTGCCTTAGGGGCTGTTGCTGGGTGGCACACTGGTGTTGTGAACTATGTGACACATTGGTTGTGATTGGTGTTTGTTTGCGTTTCAGCTTCAGAGGTCTTTGTTGCTTGGGCAGGTTACAGTTAAGGGCCTCTGCATATGTGGATTTAGTGTTGCTATATGTGGGTGTTGGTGGTGCGGGTTTAGAAGTGCTATGTGTTGCTTGAGGTGTAGTGCGGGTGTTAACCTTCTCCTCTTGACTGTTTAGCACAATCTTGGGTGGAGAGAGCTTTGCTTCCATTTTGGCTATGTAAGTGCATCTCTCACAGGTTGTAGTGTTGGGTGGTAGGAGGAGAGGGCTGTCTGTGTACATGAGGCAATTGCTGCATTGCCCCAGTATGCCCAGATTCACCAGGTGAACAGGAGAAATCACCGGAAGCTGACCCTTGGACATGCCTGGTTTGGGGCTTTTTTTTTTTCTTTGTAAAGTATAGGAGCTGTTTCCTTAGCAAGGTACTTTGCAATTATAGGCTGTTTAGTGCCTGCTATTAATTTATCCTTGTTAACAAGTAGAGTTCAGTGTTTGTATGAGTTTAAGGCTTCCTAGTGCTTTCCAGCAGGTATTAGAGAAAGTGCTAGTCACAGGGATGCTTAAAGGTAAGATTGAAAAAAATGCACTCTACAGTGTGCACTAGAGAAGTTAGATGTGAAAGTAGGTAACTTGAGTTTTACTTGTTTAAAAAGTTAAGGTTTAGTGGAGAGTTACTATTTTTAAAACAGCAAGATGGATTGAAAGGGGTGGTCACTTTTGTATTTTGGTACTATGAAATA
Source organism: Protopterus annectens (assembly GCF_019279795.1). NCBI lineage: Eukaryota > Metazoa > Chordata > Ceratodontiformes > Protopteridae > Protopterus > Protopterus annectens. The sequence continues at coordinate 75,099,732 of NC_056733.1, read as the reverse complement.
CTGTAGGATGGCCAATAAATTTAAATAACTGAAGGGGTGGGATTTCAAAAATGATGATTTTGTGATTACTCACATAAGCCAGTGAAAGTAGAGAGAAATGAGATATATGGTCAGATTAACATAAGAGGCGGGCAACTAGAAAGACAGTGGTATTTAACAAGACAACTGCGGGAAAATATTCTGCCTGACTCAGAACAGAGAGAGCTGTGGTCTCTTTTCAAGTTTTAATATGCTGTTAAAACAGAATGCAAGCAAAACACAAGGTAAAGAAAACAAACTACAGTATTCAAAATATAGAAAGGCAATACAGTAATACAAAAAATAAAAGCAAACTAACCTTTCCTTCACAGCAAAGTGTAGCAGAGTCTGGATGAGCCTTTCTGGTAAAGCCAAGACTATTTCTGGTACCAAGGAAGGACAAAGACTGGAGACCCATCTTAGACCTATCTATTCTGAACACGTACTTAGAGGTACCAAAATTCAAGATGCTCACATTACAGCAGCTTCTTCCCATGTTGGGCAAGGAGTCTTGGCTGGTAACGTTGGACCTCAAGGAGGCATACCTGCATGTCCCTATCAGACAAGATTGCAGAAGATACCTCAGATTTCTTGCAGGTACAACGCATTATCAATTCTCTGCATTGCCCTTTGGCTTATCTACTCCGCCCAGAGTATTTACGAAATGCCTGGCATCAGTAATTGCATTTTGCAGACAACGAGAAATACAAATCTACCCATATCTGGACGACTGCCTGATCCAAGTGGACAGCAAGGACATTCTACTACAGCATTTGGCGTTTGTAATAAAAATGTTAAATTGCCCAGGGTACACAGTAAACAAAAAGAAATCAAAACTGATACCCTCACAACAGATAATATTCCTGGGTGCCAGCTTAAATACAATGGCCCAGATGGTTTATCTCACGCCAGACAAGCAAAGGCAACTGTCTCAATACTTCAGAAAAATGACAGCTTTAACCCAGCTTACTGCAAGGAAAATCCTGCAGGCTTTGGGGTTCATGGCATCCTGCATTCTACTAATACCATTTGCAAAGCTGCATATGAGGAAACTACAATGGTACCTGAAAAACTTATGGTCTCAACACAAACACAGCCTGGAAACAATTATACCACTCATTCCATGCCTTCAAAAGGAATTTTTGTGGTGGGCTCAAGCATGCCAAAGAAACATGGGTCTCCCTTTCTGCATACCTCAAGCAAATCAAACCATCACAACAGATGCTTCAGACTACGCCTGGGGAGCACACATGGCAGGTCAGTGCATTCAAGGAAGATGGTCTCATAAACACATGCACCTTCAAATCAACCAAAAGGAGATGCTAGCAGTACAAAATGCTCTTACAGCCTTCAAGGACCTATTGCATCCAGGTCAACTATTAATAAGAACAGACAACACCACAGTCATGTGGTACATAAACAAACAGGGAGGCACACATTCCTACCCCCTGTGCAGACAGGCAATGACCCTGTGGAACACAGCATTGGCCTTACAAGTACAACTACAAGCGCAATTCCTGCCAGGAAAGGAAAACATTCTGGCAGGCAAATTAAGCAGAAATATGACAGATCCTCACGAGTGGGAGTTACACCCTCAAGTATTCTCAATGATAGCATGGAAATGGGGACAGCCAGACATAGATCTATTTGCCTCCCACAGCAATTACCAGCTGAAAAAATTCTGCACAAGGACCTATCATCCACAGGACTGGAAAGTGGACGCTCTATCTTTCAGTTGGACAACATTGTCAACCTATGCCTTCCCAACTCAACCTCTACTGACAAAAGTTTTACTAAAAGTCAGAGCAGAGAGGCCACAAATGATTCTCATTGCTCCAGACTGGCCTCGTCAGCACTGGTACCCGCTCCTAAAGAGCCTATCTCATTCACCACCTTGGATCCTACCTCAATTCCCACTTCTGTTGTCTCAGCAAAATTACAAGATCCTCCACAGTCAGCTCAGGACACTAAATCTAGCTGCATGGAAAATACCTTAACTTATCAATCTACATTCCTCTCAAAGGAGGTCCAGAATGTCATCTTGGAGGCCAGGAGACCCAGTACCAGAAAAACTTACTCAGGCAAATGGAAGCGATTTTGTGCATGGAACCAAGCAAAAGGCCTAAATCCTTGGATATTAAATATACCTCAGATTCTACAGTACCTAGCTGACATGTTACAGTGGCCTTTCCTTCTCATCCATCAAAATCCACGCCTCAGCTATTTCAGCACAATACAGTACGGATCCACCCTTATTCTCACATCCTTTACTAAGACATTTCCTCACAGGGGCAAAAAATAAAAGGCCCCCACGCCATCCACCAGCTCCAGCTTGGGACCTTAACTTCGTACTGGAAAAATTGAGATTACCTCCTTTCGAACCTGCCTCCTCAGCAGAACTGCAATACTTGTCATGGAAAACAGCTCTGCTTTTGGCTATTACCTCAGCACGCAGGGTTTCAGAGCTACAGGCCCTTATGGCAGTGCAACCTTTCCTCATTTTCCGTCAGGACAGAGTCTCTTTACGTACCAACCCTACCTTCATGCCAAAGGTAGTATCCGGTGTGGCTTTGAATCAGGCTATCCATTTACCTACCTTTTATCCAAACCCCCAGAATAAAGGGGAGAGACTACTTCACTCCTTGGACATTCACAGACAACTTTGATACTATTTGGACAGGACAAAGTCATTCAGGAAATCTGAACAACTTTTTGTGTCTTATGCTGCTGGTGTTCAAGGAAAGGCTATTTCCAAACAGACTATTTCAAAATGGATAGCCCACTGCATCCGCTTTTGCTATTCATTTCATGGGAAAACAGTGCCAGGATACATCAGATCACACTCCACCAGGGCAACAGCTACCTCAGCAGCATATCTCAGGGGGGTCCCAACCAAGGACATTTTGGAAGCAGCTACTTGGAGTTCAGTGCACACTTTTACCAAGCACTACCACCTGCCACTATACTCTAAATCTAGAGCGGGCTTTGCCACTGCAGTCCTGCAGGGCATTCTAGCCCCTCCTCATTCAGCCTAATACCAGCCACCTTTCCATAGCTTTGGGATTCACCCAAGTGTAATGACTGCAGCAGTATGGCACGATGAACATAGTACAGTTTTGTACCTACCATAAATGTAGATGTTCGAGTGCACATACTGCTGCAGTCCAGGTTTCCCTCCCTCTATCCCCTCTCAGGACAGGGCTTATGACAAACACCTCTAGCATACATCCAGCTTGGGGTACTCCTATATGGTGTATTTGCTTACAACTACTGATTGGGTTTATCTACTTATGTAAGTTTGCATAACATCATGTATTGCCTGCCTATTTGGGGGCACCTGACATCTGGGGCAAGAAAAACTGAAGAAAATGGCGTTGGCTGCCTCTTTTATACCCCTGCCGCTCTGACGTCAGGGAAGAAGCGACAGCAACCGACGCCAGACCAAGACTTTGGAATTCGGCCGACTGAGGGCCCGCCTGATGGCAGGAGTAACCCAAGTGTAATGACTGCAGCAGTATGTGCACTCGAACATCTACATTTATGGTAGGTACAAAACTGTACTTTACTTCTGTTTGGTCTCACCATAGCCCCCGGGGTGTTCACCAAATGCCTAGCGTTGTCGCAGCCCATCTCAGGCTACAGGGATTCCATGTGTTTACATATCTGGACAGCTGGCTCCTAACTGCACCAACCAAGCATCTACTTCTCCAAACCAGAGATTATTTGTTACAGCTAGCTCACTCTCTAGGCATAACCGTCAATATATAGAAATCCCAGTTCAAACCATAGACTTCATCGGAGCATGTCTAGACCCGAGCTCGACAAGGACCTACCTCACTCTGACCAGGATCATAACTTTCCAATCTCATATCAAACAGATTCTAGTCAACCCTGCCCCCATGGTGAATTTAGTACTGGGGACTTTGGGTGCCATGGCAGCCACAATAACTTTGTTACCCACAGCCTGCCTATACCTGAGAGTATCTCAGTGGATTCTAGCAGTTCAATGGTCATTACATAGGCACCCTTTAAACTTTCCAATCAAACTTTCATGAGTATGCAAGGACTCTTCTTTCTCCAGAGGTCATGCAGAGATGACCCTTTGATCTTCCCCCTGCCAAAGCCATGCTGACCATGGACGCTTCCCAGATGGGTTGGGAGGTATTTTTTGTGTTGGATGGGCCAAGGCATGTGGACTGCACAAGAGACAAAGTTGCAGATCAACATCCTGGAGATGAGAGCAGTTCTTCTAGTGTTGCAACATCTACACAGCTTTCTTCCTCTGGGAACAATTGCAGCACAGTCAGACACTGTCAGTGGTCTGTTGCATCAAAGTACAGGGGAAACCAGATATTGCCAGTTGTGTCAAAGTGATGAGGGTGTGACAGTGGGCGATCTCTACCAACTACTTTCTTACAGCAGTGTACATTCCAGGGGAGTCCAACATCCTGCCGGACAGGCTCAGCAGAGTTTTTCTGATGCCTGACAAGTGGTCCCTGAATCTATCGATGGCAAACATGGTTTTCTACAAATGGGGTTAACCCTGCTGTGATCTGTTTGTGGCTCCCTTCATCAACAAATGCAGCAGCTTCTTTGCCCATATCCTTGCAAAGGGTCAGTCACCAAGAGACACTCTGGTTCATGCTTGGCCCCCCGGTCTGATTTACACGTTCCATCCAGTCCCTTTAATCCTCAAATTTCTTCAGAAAGCATACAGGTTGAAGAGCAAAGTTGTCCTCACTCCCCCTTTCTGCCATCATCAAGCCTGGTTCACTTTCTTTGGTCTCATCTAATTTGCCCATCGATGACTCTGGATCCAGTCTGGGATCTGCTGTCTCACCCATTGAGGCACTCCCACCCAGATCTCCAAGGGCTGAAATTAACCTGTTGGTTTCTCCAATTCCTATGATTGGTAGACACTCCAGGCTTTCATCACCGGTCTGAAAAATCTTGATCTCTGCTCTTAAGTCCTCTACTAGGAAAATCTACAAGAGCAAATGGAAGAGATTTTTCCCTGTGGACACAATAACAGATAAATCCTTTCACTGCTCCTTATTCTGAAAGTTTTGGATTTTTTGGCTTTAATCTTCCAAAATAAAGCCAGCTTCTCCATGGTGAAAGTACAGTTAGCAGCTGTTTCTATTTTTCATATTGGGGAGAAATCATCTCTGGCTTCATCTAAACTTTGCAAAACGTTTCTGAAAGGTACACTTCTACTTCATCCCCCAATCAAAGACCCTACTATTCCATGGGAACTAACCATGGTTTTACAAGCCCTAGTCTTTCCTCCTTTTGAACCTGTGGCTAAGGTAGACTTGACATTTCTCTCATGAAAGACAATTTTTCTGGTGGCTATCACCTCAGCTAAAAGGTTTTCAGAGCTACAAGCCCTTTCCTCCAAGCCTTCTTACCTAATCTTTCACAAAGATAGTTTCCCTACATACTAACCCATCTTTCTTACCCAAAGTGGCTACAGTAAATAATGTAAATCAATCTATCAGCCTTTCTGTTTTCTTCTCCAACTTCCAAAACAAAGGAGAGTGTATTCTCTACCTTCTGGATGTTCATAGGCATTTACGCTTTTACATGTACAGAACTAAGTCTTGCAGGTAGTCAGAACAGCTGTTTATATATTTTTCTGATATAAGGAAAGGGCGAGCTGTCACCAAGACTACCCTTGCCAAGTGGTTGACAGATTGTATCTCCTTTGTGCATTCGTCCAAGAATAGGTCATTACCAGGCAAAATCAAGGCTCATTCTAAAAGGTCTATGGCAACTTCTAAGGGCTTTTGGTTTAGGGTGTCTATTGATGACATTTGTGCAGCTACAACTTGGTCAAGCTCCCATACCTTTGTTACTCACTGCAAGTTGGACATTACCTCCAGGAACAGAACTGCATTTGGCTCTGCAGTGCCCTGTCATAGCCTTCCATGACAGCTGCCCTAGGGTTATTGTAGCTGAGGACTGTAACCCACAGGTTGAGAAGGAATGAGGGTGACAACATCAGATTAAGTTATGTTCTTACCATAACGTTCCATCAGTGTTGTCACTGCATTCCTCCTCAACCTTCCCTCCCTCATTCCCCCTGTCCATGACTATGAGAGACCTGTTGGATGACTTCATGGGAACCACAGTTCCTGGTTGTGTTACTTATCTTTATGCTTGAGCCTGTATTCTCTGGTATTTAAGGATATCTTTGTCTCTGTTAGATTGATTGTGTTGGTACAGGGTTACTGCAAATTCTATCTGAAGTTGACTGGGGGAATGAGACATTGTGGGTAGGATGGGAGGAGCTTCAGCTTCGATTCCTCTGCTTGGAAGATGACCAAGTTGGATCAGAGGGTTGGATCTGAAACCCCAGGTTGAAGAGGAATGCATTGACAACACAGACGGAACATTATGGCAAGAACATAACTTTTTTTTTTTAAACCTTCTCTCTGATCCTGCAACTATTTCTGCATCACCATTAGCTGGCAATAGGCTTTTGGTGAACCCTATCCCCTCTCCAGCGTATAAGCAAGGTAAGGTGTTTGATAGAATTGGGTACTAAATTTTATCTTCATTCACTTGCAGCTTTTAGAAGTCTTAGTTCCCAGGCATACCTCTCAACCTGTTAGCACAAGAAATCTGGACAGAGCTTAAAAAAATGGGGGGGCAAAGGCCCAAAAACGGGCACATTTTAAATATTGCTCTTACAGACTTAGAAAATTGCTAGAATAACAGGATTTGTGTTTGCAAACATTTCTAAAAGACAAAGTCCGAAGCTCAAATGTATGTCATTTTTCAGTGACTTCATTCCTCAGGTACTGTCCGAAAACCACAGATTTTATGAGCAACAGATGAAATATATGAGGTACAAATCTGGATAGTTGAGAGTTATGTTACCAGGACATATGTGGAAGTTTACCTTGCGCTCAAACTTTAAGGAAATATTCAAATAATCTGTCTTTAGAGAATAAACCCTTTCTGTATTCCATTATTTCTAATATTCTTCAGGTGTCTAAACATACCCTAAAAAGCATGTATGATTGTGCAGATATGTGTAGGGCCAGTGCTACTGTTCTAAGGAGGTTTGTCTGGGTATGTACGGTGAACTCTGCTTTAGGTAAAGAAGTTGTATTTGGTCATTTTGCTACTCAGATCTTCAGATAGTATGATGAAAGAAGGAAGTTAGTTCAGGGAGTTAAACTTTTTAGGTCCCCTGTTTATAAACCAAATAGAACCTCTTAATCCTTGGGAAAACTATGTAAACAGACCCTGCCTAATTCGAACAAACAAGACACAAAGAAGAGATGGCAGGAGGAAATCAACATTAACAAAACAGAGATCTTTTCAAAAAAGGGATTAATTTGCAGCTTTTAGAATGATTATCTGCATTCTTCCCCCTTCACTCCCCTTCTATCATTATATTTGTAGCTCTGTCCCAGACACAGAACCTCAATCTCTGCAGTCATATGCTTTGAATAATAGATCCATTGGCTTTAGGCTGCAGGGACAAATGCATTTATTTTAGTTTCTGATTCCAAGGAAAGAACTTGCCTAGGGACATAAGGTGTTCATCATGTTGATCACTGCTGCAGTAGCCTTAGCTATATTGGTTACATTCTGCGAAAATGGTGCCATTGACATACCCAAACTGTAATGCAGCTTGAACTGAACTGACTGAAAAACAAGTTTGCACACACAGCCTTACTGCCGCCAAACAGCACTCTCCTGTGAGACTTCCAATGGTCGGCTTGTGGCTTCCTTTTCTGGGCAGATAAGTTTCCTTTGAGGAGAAAACACTTCCATTTTCTTAATTTTGTTGATGTTTTATTGCTTTCCTCTTTGGGAAAGTTATTTTAAAGCTAGGAGTGTTGTGTTTTAATGGACTGTCTCAAAACTGTAATGTGCTTTTTAAGCTTGGTACTCATTTTTTTTCTGTCAGTTTAAAAGCAGTGTAAACTGACTGAAAATATTTTCTGTGGAGAAATTGTGTATTTTCCTCTGTGGGGATGACAGTGTTTTGCAGTGCTTTTTGTCTGTCAAAAAACTTTTGTGGACTGGTAGTTTTACCTGCACTTGCTGCTGGTCTTCCCAGGAAAGAGACACCATTTTCAGCTTGACCGTGGAACAAACTACCAGTCCCATGGTTGATCCTTCTTCCAGCCACAAAAAAGAAATGTTAAGCTAACAGTCTTTGCCACCACATCAGGCTAGAAATTTGCCTCAGCCGCAGGTGAGTGACTCTGCTGTGGCCATTTGCTGTACCTCAGACTACTAATCTCAGTTCCCTCTGGTGTAGCACCTGCAGCCACTGTGGACCAGGGCTTAGCAACATCATCTGTAGCTGTTGGGAGTCCCCTCAGTGGGTGAGGGAGAGCCACTTTTGTTTGTCCCGAGAGACAGAGGGAACAGGGAAGGTTTCCTTGTTGTAGGAAGAATGCTGTGCCCATCCCTGGGGAAGCAGGTGCTGCCATTAGTAACATGGTTGGCCCTATTTTTCCTGTCAAAAAGAAACAGAAAACCAAGCATGTTATTTACTACTCATCGAATTTCATTATATAGGAGTAGTTTATGGGTCTCGCTCAAGGGTTTAATTCAGGCTATTGATCCTCTTTGTAAAATAGTTTCTGGCAAAAAAGAGGGGTTCCTCTTCCTTAAGAGATTCAAGATTCTGAACTTGAACAGAAAGATGCAGGGGCGGATTCATTTTTTCCCCCTCTGATTTCTGATTCAGTGTTTGCAGTGAAACAGATGCTTGTGAAGAAGCTAGAGATGAGGAGAGAGTCCAACTGGGCATTCCTAGACTTGGGGAAAGCATATGACAAGGTCCCAAGAAAGCTGATCTGGGCAGTAATGCGTTGGTTTGAAGTCCAGGAAACACTGGTAGAATTAGTGCAGACTATGTACAAGGACCTAGTGACTCAAGTACGAACAGTGTTCATTCTCACAGAGGGATTCCCACAATGTGGCATTACAGGCAGACTCTGAGCAAGAACTTCAGCAAAGGATAGGAGAATGGAATGCAAAACTGAAGGCACATGGGATGAAATTGAGTACAGATAAGATGGTGGTAATGGCAGCAAACTGGGAAAGTCAGAAGAAGCTGAGAATAGAGATAGAAGGGAAGCCAGTGGAACAGGTAAAGAGCTTCAAGTATCTGGAAGGTTTGGTTGAGGAGAAGGCAAGTCTGAATGAAGAGGTCAAAGCTAGAATCGGAGAGCCTGCAGCCAACTGGCATAGAGTGTCATGTGTAGTCTATGACAGAAGAATGCCAAAGAAGCTGAAAATTAAGGTGTACAAGACGGTGGTGCGGCCAGTATTACTGTATGCTACAGAAACCTGGGCAGTAAAAGCAGATCATTTGAAGTTAGAGGCAATGGAAATGAAGTGCACGAGAAGGCTGATAGGATGCACACTGTGGAACAGATGAAGAAATGAGGACATAAGGGCAGAAGCCAAAGTAGCTCCAGTTGCAGAAAAGATCAAAGAGAATAGATTATGGTGGTTTGGACATATGCAGGAAAAGCAAAGACAATCTGGTGAGGAAGATTTTGATAGACAGGAAGGGGATAAGAGGAAGCGAGGACATCCAGCAAAGAGGTGAATGGATTGTGTGAAAGAAGATCTGCGACAGTCAGGCATGAGTGTTGAAGAAGGCAGGAGTGTGGTACTGAATCATGAGAGTTGGTGACAGTTAACACAATACTCAGACCCCATGTAGAAAAAAAAGGGGGCTGATGATAATGATTGTGATTTAGACTCAAATGAGAGCTCAGTTTCTGATTCTCCCTGTGTGTGTGTGTGTGTGTGTGGGGGGGGGGGGTCTGTTTCTCTGAGACTATTGTTAGAATATGCAGTTGTTTTCAGTGGCAAACACTGTGGTTTCTCAGTTCCTCAGTAAATACAGAAGGATTTTCCCAGAACCTCTACCCATTTCTCCTGTTATGTACTTTGAGAATGTGTTACTGCCTGCAGTTTTCCTGATGGTCAGACAGCTGCCCTAAAAAGGCAAATAGGATGTATAAAATTCCTCAGTCTTTTAAACTTTAGCACACTGTTCCCAAACTTGACCCAGCAGCTATAGCCTTAGTTGATTCCACTGCTGCTAAGTACTTGGTTAATTCCTGTCCCACTCTTTCTGATAAGGATAGGAACATTTTTAATAGGTATGGGGAAAAAGTATTTAATTCCGCAACTTTGATTTTCACAATTTTGAATTGTCTGGGTCTTCTGGTAGTTTATTCTGACAAATTGTCAAAAGTATGAAGACAATTTTGTCTGCAGTTTCTTCTTGTGAGGAAACATCTGATTTAAATGACTTGTTTCTTCTATTGCATAGGTCACTACTCATTGTTTGCTGTGTGTATGACTCTGATACTTATTCCAGGGCTATGGCCACTGTACTGTTGTTGAGGAAGCTTTATTGGCTGCATTCTCAGAACCTTCCGATAAAGATGAAATGTTAAATTCTCTCTTGTATAGAGATTGTTTGCCCCCTCTGCTGCAGAGATTATCAAAAAGTGTGATGTCTTCCTTTTCCAAATTGTCTGAGAGATTTTCTTTGTCCTCGTACAGTTTAGGCAAAAAAAAAAAAAGAGTAAACAGTATCAACAGAATTCAAGTTAACAGATGTTTTAAGAAGAAATGGCAAGAGTTCCAAAAAAAGTGCCAGACCTCCCAAAACCAAGGACAGTCCAATAAGTCTGAATGACTGTTCAAGACCTTTTGACCCGCTCCCTCCTTGACCCATTTTTTCTTCCAGAAAGTGTGAATCTCTATTTTCTCTTTGGCAGCTGATTGTTTCAGACAATTGAGTTCTGAAGATCATTTTTAAAGGTTACAGATGGCAGTGGGAGGAAATTCTTCCTTTCCAGGAGATCAGACTGTTTTGTTTCCACCTGTTCTTCATCACATGCTGTCCCAAGGAGTGCTAGAACCAGTTCCTTGTTTCCAGGTGGGGAAGGGTTTTTATTCAATTATGTTCCTTGTGCCAAAGAAGGAAAATGCTTGGAGACCATTTCTGGATCTTTTTCCTAAACCTGTTTGTGATAGTGCTCAGATTCAAAATGTCACTTTGCAACCTGTTACCTCTTCTCTTTCAAGTGCACTGGTAATGCTAGACTTAAAAGATGCTTATAATCACATCCCTACTTATCCACACTTCAGATGTGTTTTAATGTTTTGTGTGTCTGGATCACATTATCAGTTCTTTCCTTTACCCTTTGTACTATCCAGTGCACCAAGAATGTTCACAAAGTGTCTAGCTCCAGTTATAACTAGCTGTAAGCTACAGGGTATTCAAATTGTTCCATATTTAGACAGTTTGCTTACCTTGGCAGAGTCTTTTTCAAAGTGTCAGGATTCTCTCTGTTGGATGAGAGATCTCTTACACAAGTTGGGATTCGAAGAGAATATTCAAAAGTCTTTCTTGACTCCATCACACAGAACTGTGTTCCTGGAATGTCAGCTAGACACCTCGGTTTAAAGAGCTTTTCTTCCACAGGAAAAAGTTAGAATTTATTTAGATCTGTTTCTAATGTTTTCCACTCGGACTTCAGTCAATGCAAGGGAATACTTCAGGATTTTGGGTCCCATGGTAACTGTGTTTCTCAAGACTCCAGTTGAGAAAGATAAAGTAGCAACTGAAATCTCTTTGGTCCCAGCATCAACACCCTTTATCTTTTCAAATCCCAATGCTGGGGTTTATCAGAAAAGTAATCTTTTAGTGGAGGCAACAGATATCCTTGAATCCAGGTATCCCCTGCTCTAGAGCACTCAGTCATCACAGACACTTCACATTTTGTATTGGGAGCAGTATCAGTAGAGATAAAAGTGCAGACATTGTGGGACACCAAGGACCAACACAAGTTCAAAAATTTCAAGGAGATGCTTGCGCTGAACAAAGCACTCCACTCTGTGAACTACTTTGGTCCCCGGGACCTCTTCAACTGGTTACAGACAATACCACAGTCATGGCACATCAGCAAGTAAAGGGGAACCAGGTTGTACCCTCTTAACAGACTAGCCATGTTAACTTGGGATATAGCTTCACAGCACAATCTCATGCTACAGAAATCCTATATTCCATCACAGCAAAATTGTTTGGCGGACAAGCTGAGTAGGACCAGGGCAGATCCCTGCAAATGGAGACTAGATCAGCGGGTCTTCCAAAATTTGAGTCTATGGGAAGTTCGTCAAGTAAGACCCCGTTGCCTTCTCTTTGAAGAATAAGCTGCCAAGATTCTGTTTCAGGACTATATGCAATCAGGCCTTGAAGATGGATATCTTTTTTTTTTTTTTGTTTGGACAGGAATATTCCTGCATGCTTTTCCGTTCTTTCCACTAACATCCAATGTATTTCTGAAGATTCAGAAGGAATCCCCCAGGATCATTGTGGTGACTCCCTTCTGGCCAAGCAACCATGGATGTTCTTCGTGTTTCATTGTTGCAGTCATCACACTTGGGTTATCTGCCTGCAGGTAGCCCTCAGTCGGCCCGAATACCAGAGTCTTTGGATTCCTGCGTCGGATGCTGTCATCTCTTCCATGATGTCAGGGTTATAAAACATGCAGCCGATGCCATTACATCAGCTTTTCTTGCCTCGTGGGAGCCCGAAGCAGAAGCAGTTTGCAAGTGCCGGTCGGCCGCTACCTGAAATTTTAATTTTTTGAGTTTCAAACTTGAAGTCTTCTAAAGCTAAGTACCCTGTTGAGGATCCGTTTTTCTTGCTCTAACCGATGTCAGAAAAAGTTAACAGTTGTCTTGCCTGTGGAAAGCAAATACCCCCCAGATATTTTCATTCTTACTGCGTCACCTGTTTAGGGTCAGACCACTATGTCCCCCGCTGTCGGTTTTGTGCCTTGTTCAACGCCTGAACTATTCGTCGTCAGGCTATTTTTGTGTCTAAATTCTTTCGCCCTCATTCTCCGTATTCTGAAATGGCTTTGATAAGCCATCCGACTACCAATCTTCCAAAAAAATGCAAGGATAAAGACAGAGACACCGCATATGTCCAAAACTGCCAATGATGCTTCCGTTAAAGGTAGTCCGCTGGTACTTGGGCACTTTCGCAGCTCCTGTTACCCACTTCTACAGATTCTCAGGCCTCTGCTGAGACCCATTCGGAGTCTGGTATGCCGTGAGATGCTTCTTCGACTATGGAACCTGCGGATGTCTCTAACTTGGATGGGTCCAGAGCCGCTGTGCAGGCATCAGCTTCTGAGGGTGTATTCAGACCTTCCGATGTTCGTATTAAACAGACTACTTCGTTAATGACTAAAACTACTGAATTTCTCAGGCCCAGAGTTCGCACTACAACTAGGAATCCGACGACCAAAGCCCATTCTCAAGCTCCCATGCCACAGAAACAAATGCTTAGTATGGCTGAAGACTTTACTTTAATTAGGGGAAGCCAGCCTTCCCCCTCTAAAAGACAAAAAATTGATTTTCCTTCTGATTATGCAGACCATGAGTCCAAAGACTCTGACCTCTGTGATTACCAGGACATACCCTTCTCTACCTATGAGGATTCAGATGCAGAGGATTCCATTCCCTCTGCCTCCCCCCCCAGAGGACTTTTCTTTTGGTGAAACCTTGCATACTCTGAGAGCATTTCCAGTGGGAATGCCAGGACTACCCACAGTCCAAAAAGAGACTCAGGGAACTTTTAGACTTTCCTCAGCATAGGCCTCTAGCTTATACCCCTGTCCTGGATATTGTAGATGATGTCTTCATGGAATCCAGTCTTACCCCTGATACTTTACCACCAGCTCCCAGAAAGCCTGACAGGTACTACAGAGTACTTTACTCTCACAAATTTCTCTTTGAAAATCCCACTGTGGATCCAGGGACCATTTCCCAGGGACCTAAGGGTTTTAAGGCTACTACAGCCAAAAACCCTACCCCCTTCGGACAGGGATTCTAGGGCTCTAGACAGATGGGGTAAGAAGGTATATACCTCTGCAACTCGTGCCGTTGGGGCTTTAAATTGCCAGTTTCACATGTTGACATACCAGCAGCATATTATGGAACTAATTAAACAAAAAATGTGTATTCCTGATTGTGCAGAAAGTAAAGACTTACAAGAGTTAATGCATTCTGCAAATCAAGTTGGTAAACACACTTTGTAGTGTGGATTTGATGCCTTAGAAGCATCTTGCAGGGCTGCTGTCACTGGGTCTGTTCTAAGAAGGCATGCTTGGCTGAAGGAACAAATCTTGCCAGACCATGTCAAAGCAAAATTACTAGATGCTCCATTAAATCAAGAATGTTTGTTTGGCTCAAAAGCAGAAGAAGTTCTTAAAATGATGGAAGAAAAAGCTAAATCCATGCAAACTGTTAAAGCTTTCTTACAGGTACAGCCATCTAGATTCAGTAGGCATTGGCCTTCAAAAACTGGTCCTTTCCCGTCCCTCCCAGACCTTTTCAGCCCAAACCCAGGGTCAGCAGACCACAAAGACTAAAGTCTCAAGGTATGCACAGACCTAAACAATGGAGTGGTCCCTCCTCAAAAACAGGGAGTGGTAAGCCATCCCCTTATGGAAAAAGTTCACAATGACTTGTTCCTCATCCTTCCCAGCCATGCCCAAGTACTTGCACCCCCAGGAGGAAAACTCGCCCTGCATGCAAAAAACTGGGAGTATATTACCCAGGACCGATGGGTCTTAAACATTGTATCCCAGGGATACAGATTCTACTTCCACTCACTGCCAACCCCAAGTGGATTGCCAGACCATCCTCCAAACCAGTGGGCAGAGGCCCAAAAGCAAGTAATTTCTCTTCTCAGTATCAGGGCTATTCAACCTGTTCCAACAGAGCAAAGGAGACAGGGTTTCTACTCCAGACTGTTCCTGGTGCCCAGAAAAGAGAACTCTTGGCACCCTATTCTGAATCTGTCAACTCTCAACACCTTCCTGGTGGTACCAAAATTCAAAATGCTTACATTCCAGCAGCTACTTCCTATGCTAGCCAAGGAATCCTGGATAGTCACCCTAGACTTAAAAGAAGCTTATCTGCACATCCCTATAAGGGAATCTTGCAGGAAATATCTATTTTTCAGGGCAGGCTCTATGGCATTATCAGTTCTCTGCACTTCCCTTTGGCTTATCTACTGTGCCCAGGGTATTCACAAAGTGCCTGGCTGCAGCCATTGCATACCGCAGGCAGAGAAATATTCAAATTTACCCATACTTGGATGATAGCCTGATTCAGGCGGACAGTCAGGAATTGCTACTTCAGCACCTGATGTTTTTAAAGAGACTCCTAACTTCTCTGGGGTATACCATCAACAAAAAGAAATCACATCTGGTACCCAGCCAAAAGATTGTATTCCTGGAAGCAAGCTTGAACACAACTTCCCAGATGGCATTCCTCACTCCAGAAAAGCAGGTTTATTTGACAAATTACTTCAAACTACTGGCCACCCAAACCCAGCTGTCTACAAGAAAAATACTGCAAGCCCTAGGGTTCATGGCCTCATGCATTCTACTAATACCATATGCAAGACTGCATATGAGGAAACTTCAATGGTACTTAAAAAGTCTCTGGTATCAACATTCTCAGGACTTGGAAACAGTGATTCCTATCATTCTTTGCCTAAGGACAGAGTTCCTTTGGTGGGCAGAGGCTTGCAACCACAACAAGGGACTCCCTTTCACTCAACCCCCGCCGTCCAAACCCTGACAACAGATGGATCAGACTATGCATGGGGGGCTGACATGGCAGGCAAATGCATTCAAGGCAAATGGAGCCCAGGACAAATTCACCTGCTTATCAATCAAAAGAAATGTTAGCTGTACAGAATGCACTGACCACCTTCAAATACCTTAGCCTGCCAGGACACCTCTTGATAAAGACAGACAACACCACAGTTATGTGGTACACAAGCAGGGGGGAACTCATTCCTACCCAGTCTGCAGGTTAGCCATGGCTCTGTGGAACACAGCCTTGAGCAATCAAGTGCACCTGCAAGCTCAATTCCTGCCAAGCAAACAAAATTCACTGGCAGACGACTTAAGCAGAAATCTAATGGACCCACACGAGTGGAAACTGGAACCCAACTCATTCAAACTTCTAATACACAGGAAGGGGACACCAAAGGTGGACCTCTTTGCTTCCCCACAAAACCATCAACTGAGCAAGTTTTGCACCAGAAATCTCTGCAGCCAAGCATGGGAAGTAGATGCCCTATCCTTTACATGGGAAAACCTCTCAGTCTATGCCTTTCCCCCTTTGCCCCTCCTTTCAAAAGCAGTACTCAAGATCAAACAGGACAGGCCAAGGACAATCCTTATTGCACCAGACTGGCCATGCCAGCACTGGTACCCACTCCTACGCAGTCTGACAGCAGTGCCACCCTGCCACTTACTTCAGACCCCATCTCTGCTGTCCCAGCAGAAGGAACAGATTTTGCATCCTCAGTTGCAAACCCTGAACCTGGTAGCCTGGCTTATTCCCTGAATACATCACCAGCAACCCTCAGCAAACAGGTGCTGGATGTTATCCTTGAGGCCAGGAGGGCTAGTACTAGGAAATCCTATTCAGAAAGTGGAAAATATACTGTTCTTGGAGCCAGTCTCAAGAAAAGGACAGCCATGCCCACCTTACCTCAAATCCTAGATTATCTAGCAGAGCTGCTCCACAAAGGCCTATCCTTCTCATCAATTAAGATGCATGCCTCTGCCATCTCAGCTCATTACAATACTGAGCCACCTCTCTTCTCTCACCCTGTGATCAAACAGTTCCTGAGAGGGACTAACAATTTAAGACCTCCAAGGAGAGCTCCCACACCTGCCTGGGACCTTAACTTTGTACTAGAGAAGCTCACACTCTCCCCTATGAGCCTGCTGCTACAACAGAGTTAAAATTCCTCTCTTGGAAAACAGCCTTACTTCTAGCCATCACTTCAGGAAGAAGAGTGTCTGAGTTATAGGCCCTTATGGCTGTGGAACCCTTCATTATCTTCCATGCAGACAGGGTTTCCCTCAGGACTAACCCATCATTTATGCCCAAGGTGGTATCCAGTGTGGCTTTAAACCTATCCATCCATTTACCAACCTTTTTTCCTAATTCTCAGAATAAAGGGAAAAGGATCCTACACTCCTTGGCCATGCACAGACAGCTTAGGTTCTACCTTGACAGGACTAAACCTTTCAGAAAATCTGACCAGCTGCTAGTCAGCTTTGCTACAGGGGCAGAGGGCAAGGCCATATCAAAGCAAACTATTTCTAAATGGATAGCACATTGTATCCTTTTCTGCTACAAACACCATGGAAAACCTACCCCACAGGGGATCAGACCTCATTCCACTAGGGCTACCTCAACCTCTACAGCATTTCTCAGGGGCGTCCCTACCAGGGATCTCCTGGATGCTGCAACCTGGAGTTCTGTACACATCTTCACCAAGCATCACCACTTGCCTATCTTTTCTAAATCCAGAGCTGGATTTGCTACAGCAGTCTTACAAGGCCTGCTAGCCAGCCCTAATACTTCTTGACTGCCTCCACCCTTCCTCAGCTTTGTGAATCAACCCAAGTGTGATGACTGCAACAGTGAAACACGAAGAACATAGTACAGTTGTGTACACTTACCAAAAATGTAGATCGAGTATATTCACTGTTGCAGTCCTGGTTACCCTCCCTCCAGCCCCCTGTCTTTTCTATACTTTCTACCTATCCTCTTTTTTTGGCCATATCTTATGAAAATGGTATTTACTTTTTACTGGAGGTGTTCCACACCATGTGATTGCTTCCTATTTTGGGGGCTCCTGACATCTGGGGCAAGAAAAACTGATGTAATGGTATTGGCTGCATGTTTTATACCTCTGATGACCTGACGTCATGGAAGAGGTGACAGCATCCAACGCAGAAATCCCATTACTGTGGTATTTGGGCGGACTGAGGGCTACCTGCAGGCAGATAATCCAAGTGTGATGACTGCAATAGTGAATACACTCTAACATCTACATTTATGATAAGTGTACACAACTGTACTTTCTCCCTTCTTTTGGAAATGGCCAAGGGCAATTACCACAAGCTTCTTCACCGATTGGATCTACTCACACAATTAAAGTGGTGTTTGATACAACCCTGACATCAGTCATATTCAACGGACTGCTTAGATAATAGAGTCTCAATTCCTTTTAGGCAATTGTTTACTGAAGATGTGCAGAAAGTAGTAATGGAGACAAAGCATATTAGTAGAACGCTGTATATTAGCAAATGGAAAGTTTTTTTTTAGTTGGTGCCAACAATATAACTAGTACACATACAAGGTTAGTTGTTCTCTGGTTTTACAGCATTTTTATGAGTTACTGTCATACGGCCTTTTTTATTCCTCTGTCAAGGTTCATTGGTCAGCCATTTCAGCCTGTCTGCACATGGATCCTCCTCTTTCAAAGCAATCTCATGTCAAAATGTTCTTGAAAGGGATTTTGCATTGAGGCTTCCAAGAAAACCAGTGACCACTCCTCGGGATCTTAAATTTGTGTTAGAGAGGCTAACACTTGCTCCATTTGAACCAGATGGTCTGATTGGCTTGTAGTTCTTAACATGGAAGACAGCTTTACTGATTGCTGTGACCTCTGCAAGAATGTTATACAAGTTGCAAGCTCTTATAGTGAGTCAACTCTACCTCATTTTCCATAAGGTTTCTTTGAGAACTAATTCTTCTTTTATGCCTAAAGTGGCAGCCACATCTACTTTAAGCCAAACTGTCTATCTCGATATTTTCTTTCCTGAACCTAAAAATGAAGGAGAAAGAATATTGAGTTCATGACTTGCCTGAAGACATCGAAGGTATGATTTTTGATAGAACTCGGCCTTTCAGATCTTCAGATCAATTTATTTCTTGTGAAGTTAAGAAGAAAGGACATCCTATGTAAAAACTGACCATTTTCAAATAGTTGTCTAAGGCTATTACCTTTTGCTATACTCACCATAACCACTCTATTCCAGGCAGGGCCAAGGCTCCCACTATAACAAGGCCTTGGCTCCATCTATGGCTTTTTGGAAGAAGTTGGATTTTGGAAGTATAGAAGCTGCTACTTGATCCTCTGTGCATACTTTTAAAAAAGCAATATAAACTTGATTCCTTATTAGGTCCAGATCAAGCTTTGCTAGGACCATTCTCCAAGGGCTTCTGGACTGTTCCCCTTCCACTTCAAAAATGTATTTGGTTATGGTACATATACCCATACAGCTAAGGCTAATGCTGCAGTGATCAATGTGGTGAATATAGTATGGTTGTGTAAGTTGAACTTGCCATAACGGTAGATGTTTGAATGATCACTGCTACAGTAGCCACTTTCCATCAATCACTCTTGTTTTTTGGTGTGTTTTCTTATGCCTGGGTGTAGACATTTATTGTGTTCTAACATTGTCCTTAAAGAGGTCAGCCTCCCTCTCTCTGCTTGCAAGAAAGCTCTAAAGCGCTTTGCACCCAAACATGTCTTGTAGTCAGCTCTACTTGACAGTTTGGGAGTGTGGAAGGTGCCCTAAAGTTTTGGAAGCTGTCTGGTTGTTGTATACTTGGCAAGATCTAACCAGCATAGCTAAGGCAGTCGGAAGTTGCTCATGTAGACCTATTTCCCTCCTCTTTGAACAATAAACTGGCAAGGTTCAGTTTCAGGAGTGATCATTTGAACATTTACTGGTAGGTAAGTTTGACTTGTACAACTGTTCTCTTTAGACCTTTTTCTTCTCATATTCTATGTCTGGGTCACAGTATCAGTTCTATTATTTTATGAGTTATCCAAAGCTCTAAGAGTATTGACAAAAAGCCTAGCCATTGGAATAGCCCTTTGCAGACTTCCAAGTCTTTATTTAGACAACTTTCTTATCTTTTGCAGAGGCTTTTCCTGGAGATTGAGTCTTTTTAACAATGAATCTGATGTCATTTTCATTTGTTCCTCAACGAATGGGTCTCTGATCCGACTTGGTCGCTTTTCTCTAGATTATACAATCCAATTCTTGAGCTCCTGCATTTACCCCTAATGCCCTTGACCACTGTACTACCCCAGATGTCATTTGCTGCTCTAACAATTTGGTTGGGATTGCATTCTCTCGAGCTCAGGCAGTGTTTGTTTATAATAGTAAGAATGTAAAATTTAAATAAGTTTCCTTACTCATTTTATTATATCACTATCCACTATTTACCTGCTAAATTTATTATATTTGTGCTAACTTTTTCTTACCATTCTTTGATATTCTCTTTTGCCATTGGTATTACTTTTCTGAACTTTACCTTCAATAAGGTAATTTTTAATAGCATTGTTGGTATAACTTTTCTCCCTCTATTTTACATTACAAAAAAAACCACTCTTTCTTTGACTGGCTGTTTGCCGCTTGATGAGTTTTTCAACATGGCTGAAAAGCCTACTGGATTTAAAAAGTGCACTTCCTGTGGACACAAAATGCCAAACTCTGATGGCCACAGGGAGTGTGTTTATTGTTTAGGCCCTTATCACTTGGATACTCCTTGTACTGTTTATGCTAGAACTATTAGTGACCAATGCAACAAGTTGGTGCTTAAGGGCCTTATTCCTGCTTCAACTCCTTCAGTTGCTTTTACTTCAGGGGCTCAAACCCCCTCATAGAAATCTAAGTTTGTGGAGTCCAGGGAGCATAAAAAAATATTGGAACCTCCAACTAAAATCTCCACTCTGATCTGAAGCCCTCAGATCCCACACCTTCAATATCAAGGTCTGCTTGCTTCCAAAGCCCTATTTTTTTCTCTGGACCAGCTTCCAAGAATGAGATCTCCCTTCTTTCAAGAGACACCAAGAAAGCCTTCTCGATCTCCTTCCACTTCCTCTTCAGTCAGGTCCTCCCAAGTATTTCCGACTAGAGGTGGATAGGGTGGGAAAATTTCTCAGAACACAGATCCAGGTTTGGGGGTCTTACCATCTCCATCTCCCATTGGATCCATGAGCCTTAAACCTCCCACACATACTATCATTAATCTGACCTTCTGTTTTGGAGCCTTCTGATCCAAGATCTCCTAGAGTCGAACCAACAGATCTGAAGATGCCTTTATCATCGACTCTGAATACCCTGATTCATTTGGCTCAGACTCCCCTTGAGCAGGACTTGTCTCGTAGCTGAAACACCGGTGTCAGATCCGAGGGAGTGACTTTGACATTGAAGCTTTTGGAGCTGTCGTTTCCCCTCATCACCTTATGTCCTGGTTTGTTTGATCCAAGAGTTTCAGCTCCAGTTCCAGTTAGATTGACTTTGACTTCTCTTGGCCTTAAACCTGGTGGAGAGAGTTTTCTGCCATCTGAGAGATGTTTTGACTCCTCTCTTTGGATCTGATCCCTGTTCCCCCTTTGGATCCTGTTTTTGAGTCTGTTCATCCTACTCCACAGGGACAACCAGCATGTAAGAGCTTCCAGGCAGTTCCATATCTCTCCAGAGCACATCACTGAAGAGGTCCCCTGTAAGAAGTTGTACAAAAGGTGGCATCTAGATTCCCCTTAGGAATATTTGACTGAAGACACCAAGTTTGATGAAGGGGAATGGTCCCTCAAGATCTCCACCAGAAGATGTCTCCTTTGGAGACATCCTAGAAATCCTGCACCAAAAAGGTGGTTGGTCCTCTGAAACCCCTTCCCTAGAAGAACCAGTGTTCCTAGAAGCCTTTGGGTCTGGCCCATCTATGTCTTGGCTTATCCCCCGGTGGATGAGCTTGTAGATCTTGTTTCTCGCTAGGCATGGAAGGAACCAGATACTGTAGATCCGATCCCACTGCATCTGGACAAGATTCTTGGAGCACCTAAAGACAGGCACTTTTGGAGTAAGCGAATCCCTGTGGATGTTATGGTTGTTGTGGCGGCCATCAGAAAGGAGCTGGCTGAACAGAACTCCTCTCTCCATCCTCTTAATAGAAACTTTAGGGTGTTGGACAGGTATGGGAACTGTGTTTATGCCTTAGTGACCTTTGCCTTATGGTCTGTAAACTATTTGGCACACTTCACTAGGTTGCAGAGGGACTTAATCATGAAACTCTCTAACTCTACCCTTGGGTCCATGTCAACTGAGGAAGAGAAGGTTATTTTCTGTAGACTGGCCACCCTACAATCAATCTCCAGTGCATCCATGAGAGTAATCTCTCATGCAGCTGAGGGTTCCTCATGGTCTGCAGGTTCAGGCATCGCCATTAGGAGACATGCCTGGATGTGATTGCAAGATTTTCCTGATCCTTTCAAAGCATCATTCATCAAATCTCCATTTGATGGATCCTCTCTATTTGGCCCCACCATTAAAGAGACACATTTCTGCAGTAAGCAGGATCGAAAGACTTTGTCTGCTGTGGGACTCCATTTCTCTACCCCTGCAGAGACCTTTTTCTAGTAATCAACGCAGTTGTAAGAAGATTTGGTTCCAGAAATCTCAAGGTTCTTTTCAGGACTCGCATGGAGATTTTTCTCCCAGAAGCAGAGGGGGAGGGGGAAGTAATAATGGAAGATGATGCCCACGTGGCAGAGGGGTGGTTCGCAGAACCAAGGCTTCTGAGATTCCTTCTCAGATATACCCCTTCAAGTTTCCAGAAGGATTGCTGACTGTTCTTCTCTGGAGACAGTTGGGGGGCACTTGTCTTTTCACCCCAAAGTCTGGGCAGCCATCACAAAAGGTATGTGGGTGCAAAGAATACTATCCAGAGGATATTTCATCCTTCTATGAAAAGATGTTTCCCCGATGTTCCACCCTGTCAGTGGGATGATAGCAGCTCTGGAGATTCAAAAGCTGCTAAACAAAAGAGTCATCCAAGAGGTCCCACCGAATCAAAGAGGATCCAGATTTTACTCAAGGTTCTTTTTAGTGCCAAAGAAAACAAGGACCTGAGACCTATCCTGGATCATAGTTATCTAAACCAGTTTGTAAAGAACTCCAGGTTCCGGATGGTCACAGTTCAGTCCGTTCTGACTGTTACAGAAGAATGATTGGATGTGGATGTGCTCTGTAAATCTTCAGGATGCATGCTATCGTATTAAAATGAACAGTCACTCTCGAAGATACCTACACTTCCAGCTGGGAGCCAGTGTAATCACATCTCCCAAGGTGTTCAACTGCATGGTAGTGTTAGCAGGCCATCTAAGACTGCATGGATTCAAAGTGTTACCTTATCTAGACATCTGGCTCCTCACCGCAGCAACCAGGCATCTCATAGTAAAAGCCAGGGATGACCTACTCTAGTTATTTCAATCCCTGGGAATTACAATCAGTCTTTCAAAGTCCCATTTTCAAAAAAGTCTTTGTTTATAGGGGCTTGGCTAGACACAATCAATTGTCTTGCTCTATTACTACATAACAGAATTCTTGCTTTGAGATTGCATGTCAGATTCTCTCTGACCTCTCTCCCCCAGGCAAAAATGGTTCTTAAAGCCCTAGAATTGATGGCTGCAGTGATTACCTTGATAACTACTCTTCTTCTTCATATGCATATCCTCCGGTGAACTCTGGCAGTAAAATGGTTCCTTCTTTGACCGCCTTTGCGACATCCTATAAAACTGTCTTGAGACTGCAAGGACTCCCTACTGTGGTGGACTCAGTCCAATGCGATTTGTCAAAGATGGCCCTTTATCTCCAACCACCAAGTTGACTGTGCACTCCTCCCATTTGGGGTAGGGGGCATTTCTTGGAATGGGTTGTTCAAGGAACATGGTCCCCAGAAAAATTGTATATAAATGTCCTAGGGATACGTGTGATTCTTTTAGCTTTGCAGACCTTTCAGAGCTCTCTTCTTGTAGAGGCAATTGCTGTCCAAATGGACAACACGTCAGTAGTTTGGTATTTCAACAAACAAGGGGGAACCAGATCTTACCCCCTTTGCCGAGAAGCAATTAGAATCTAGCAATGGGCAATCTCCTCCAACCATTTTCTGGTATGACTGCACATACTGGGGAAATCCAAAGTTCTAGCAGACAAGCTCAGCAGGATTATCCTGATGCCTCATAAGTGGTCTGTCAAACAATCAGTGGCAGATATGATCTTCCACAAATGGGGTCAACCTTGCTGCGATCTGTTCATCTTTCCCCTCAACAAGAAATGCAGCAGGTTCCTTGCACTAATTCCCCTCAGGGACAATCACCAAGAGATGCTGTAGTCCATGTTTTGCCCTCCAGTCTTCTATATGCTTATCTTCTCCTACCTCGGATCCCAACATTCCTTCAGAGAGCACTCTGGTCGATTAGCAAAGTAATCTTTGTTGCCCCCTTCTGGCCTCGGCAGGTGTGGTCCTCCCTCCATTGCTTTCACCTATGTCCACCTTAGAGACTGGACCCCAGTCCAGACCTTCTTTCATATCTGTCAGGGATAATTCATCTGGGCATTACAGGCTTCAGACTGACTGCATGGTTTCTCTAATTCCAATGATGGCTAAACATTCCAAACTTTCTTGTCCTGTTTGCCAAATTTTATTTTCATCTCCAAAATCGTCTACAAAAAAGATTTATGAGAATAAATGGAAACGATTTTCTTTTTGGGCACAGCAGAGAGAGCTGGATCCTTTCACTCCTCCAGTCCCTGCTGTTGTAGATTTTCTGGCTTCAGTTTTTCAAAGTGCTGCTAGTTTCTCCATAATCAAACTTCAACTGGCAGCCATCTCCAATTATTACATAGGAGACGATGCTTCCCCTTTAGCCTCATCCAAGTTATGTAAAACATTCCTTAAGCTGCCTTTTTACTGAGACCTCCGATAAAAGATCCCACCCCACCTTGGGATCTTACTGTTGTTTTGCAGAGTTTCATACAATCTCCTTTTGAACCCTCAGCTAAGGCAGATCTCAAATTTCTTTCTTGGAAGATGGACTTTCTTGTGGCTATAAGTTGCACGACGTGAGTCTCTGAACTCCAAGCACTCTCTTCAAAACTGCCTTATTTAATTTTCCATATAGATCAGATTACCTTAAATACTAATCCTTCCTTTATACCCAAAATTGCCTTAGAAGCAAACATCAACCAAGTGATCAGCTTGCCAGTTTTCTTTCCTAAATTTGACAACAAAAGAGAATGTATGCTTCACTTTTAGATGTACATAGGCAACTTCATTGCTATCATGATAGGATGAAAGAATTTAGGAGGACTGACCAATTGTTTCCTTTGCTAATAAATTGGGAAAATCTATATCTAAGACTACACTAGCTAAATGGATAACTGATTATTTCTTATGTTTATTCCTTGAGAGGTTTTACCTTGCCAAAAGCACACTCATCTAGGTCAATGGCCACTTCAGCTGCTTTTTGGTCCAGAGCTTCTATTGATGATATTTGTGCTATTGCCACTTGGTCTAATAATCACACGTTTTTTGCTCATTACAAGCTGGATATAATCACCAGAAACAGGGTTGCATTTGGTTCTGCAGTTCTCCAGAATATTCTTTCGACAAGGGCCACCCAAGGTTATCGTAGCTGGAGATTCTGCCCCATTTGTTGAGGAATGAATGGAAATGGCAACATCAGATGGAAAAGTTATGTACTCACCATAACTATGCATCTGCATTGTCCATTTTCATTCTTCTTCAACTTCCTACTATCCATGTCTGTGGTAGTGACCTGATGAAATTTTTTATTAGGAGGCACAGATGTTGTTTGTGTTTCACTATTGCAGTCCAGACTTGTGGGATTTCCTGCTGTGAAAGCCCTTGGCTGGCCCAACTCCCAGAGAAAAAAATCTCTCTTCTCCAATGGTTGGTGGACGCCCTGACCAACATTGGTATGTTTGAGTTTCTAGGGAGACAGCCAACATCATGGTTTCAAGTCTTTTCTTGCCGTCAGAGCCTGAAACAGTGTTTTAGTGTGTCTGTCAGTCCACACCAGAGGAAAAACATCTGAAAGCTAAGTGCACCATTGAAAACCTCTTTTTTCTTTGTTTGACTCATATCGGATAAAGTTAATTGTTTCCATTGAGGTAAGCAGATTCCACACTGAAACTTCCATCCCTTTTGTGTCACGTGTTTAGGCCCATATTACAGCATTCCTAACTGCTGTTTCTTTGCCCGTTTCTACTCTAGGACTATTAGGCGTAGAGCCAAGATCTTAGTTGGAAACCATAGTCTTGCATCTGGTTCTCAATATCCGAAGGCATCCACTAGTCACTTTGAAGTCGAGCTTCCTAAGTGCAAGAGGGATAAAGAAAAGCAACCCAAGCTTAGGACCTCAGATGAAAATCAGTCTCCGTCAGCTAGTCCTCCAAGGCTCGTGATCACTGAAGAAGGTGAGCACTTTCGTAGGCCCCTTCTGTTGCTGAGGTGTGGCGGTGCAGGCATCTGTTGAGGCCCTTTAGAGACCAACATGCGTTGGGCCCCTCAGCTTCTGCACAGGCCTTAGGACTTGGTTCATCGGTTGGGTCTGGTGCTGCTCTCCAGACCTTGGCTTCCGATGTCCCTGCTATAACTGGTGATGCTCCTTTGCACCATCACCCTTACACTGGTTGCACATTCCTCCTGAGAGACTGGTATCAGAATTGCAGACATCCCTAGGCACAACCCTTAGAGCTATCCCAAAGAAGGGGACTACCTTAGGTATGATAAGTTTAATAGGTTATCAGCAGGATTTGGTTAGGTTAGCTGAAGATTTAATTTCCCTAGTCAGATCCAGGCCCTCCCTACTGAGTTTTCCCCAAGGAAAAGGGACCATGCATCTGAAGTCCTTTCTAATCCTTTTGAATATGCTGAAGATTCTTACCAGGAGGAGTCTGTTTTTGATGAAGGATCCTCCCTGACTTCCTTTGAGGAGTCATATTCAGAAGAAAACCTGGCTTCTGCTTCCCCCCTGAGGACATTACATTTGGGGAAACTCTGCATGCCATTAGGGTGCACTTCCAGTGGGAAGTTCAGGATTACCTGCAATCCAAAAAGAGGATTAGGGAAATCCTTGACCTGCCAGAGCACAAGCCACTTGCCATTCCTCCAGTTTTAGAGGTTGTAGAGGATGTTTTCTTGGATTCCCTTCCTCCAGCTCCTCAAAAAACAGACAGGTTTTATAGGGTACTGGACTCCCGTAAACTTATTTTTAATAACATTTTTGCTTATCCAGAGGTTGTCACCCCAGGACCCAAAGGATCAAGAGCCAATTCCTCTAAAACTCCTCTACCTACTGATAAAGAGAGTAGGGCAGTTGAAGCAAAACATTACTACTATTGAGGACAAAAATCTTTCCAAAGAGTTACTGGACCTTTGTCACTCCAGCTCTCAAGTTGCTAAACATTGCTTGCACTGTGGCTATGATGCTATGGAGACTTCCAGCCTGTCCACAGATACTGGTTCTGTTTATTAGAAGACATGCATGGCTAAGCGAAGAATCCCTCCCTGAATATATCAAGTCAAATCTTTTGGATGTCCCCTCTAGACAAGGATTTCCTGTTTGCGCCCAAAGCTGGGGCTGTACTTAAAAAGATGGAAGATAAAGTTAAATCCATGCAAACAGTTAAAGACTTTCTTCAGGTTCAGACGCCTAGATTTCATAAGAACTACCCACTAAACATTGGTCTTTTCCTTTTCAGTCCAAAACAGGTCAAGAAAACTCCATAGGGAAAGGACGCAAAGGCAACAACTACAAAGATCCAAGCAGTGGACCCCAGACACTTCCAGGCAAGGGAGTTCTACACCACAAGACCCTGGCAGACAGCAACAATGACTCATCTATCCCAGTCTCTCTGAACCTCCTCCCCTCCTCCCACAACTAGGAAGAAGACTGTCCCTGTTCAAGGAAAATTTGACCCTCATCACTTCAGACAGGTGGGTCCTAAGCATTATTTCAAATGGCTACAAACTTACTAAAGTATTCAGGCTATCCAGACATTCCACTAAACGAAAGGATAGGGGCCCTTACCAAAATTCAGAGTTTGTGATTCCAGGGTTCAGTGTAACCAGCTACAGAGCACCAAAAGGGAAATATGTTCTATTTAAGGTGTTCCAGGTTCCCAGAAAGGAATGCTCTTGGTGTCTCATTTTGGACCTGTTTACCCTCAATCAGTTTCTGCTGGTTCCAAAATTCAGAATGTTTATTCTTCAAAAGTTTTTACCCATGATAGCTTCTCAGGCCTTCTTGGTAACCCTGGATGTAAAAGATGCCTACTTGCACATTCCTATAGAGGAATCACACAGAAGCTTTTTATACTTCAGAGCAGGAACCAGTCACTATAAATTTTCTGCACTGCCCTTTGGCTTGTCTACCACTCCCAGGGTCTTCACAATGTGCTTAGTCTCTCTAATCACCTTTTGCAGGACCAGACTGGTACAAATCTACCCCTACCTGGACGATTGTCTAATACAAGCCATGAGTCTGTGAAAACTCCACTCAGATCTGGTGTTTACCCAAAATCTACTGACCTCCCTGGGCTTCACTATAAATCAACAAAAAATCCAACACAGAACCTTCCACCAGGATTGTCTTTTCGGGGCCCTTCTGGATTCATCCCTCCAAAAGGCCTTATTACCTCCAGACAAAGTCTCCTTCCTGACAAACTACTTCCCAAAGATCATGCAGAGGCAGTGCCTCTCAGCAAGGGAATTCCTCAGAGCACTGAGTTACATGACATCTGGCACCGTCATGGTCCCTCTGGCCATGAGGAAGCTCCTGTTGTACCTCAAAAATGTGTGGTACCAGCACACACAACCCCTTTCAACCAATATATGGCTGATCCCTTGTCTCAAGGAGGAATTTGCATGGTAGGCTTGTGCTCAGAATCAGGGCCTTCCTTTCAGGTTCACTCCACAGGAGCAAATCCTCACCACAGACACCTTGGAGACAGCCTGGTGGGCTCATTGTAAACACTTCCCAAACCCAAGGGAAGTAGAAAAATCAGTTCAGAAACAAACATAAACTTGAAAGAGCTGATAGCAGTTCAAAAAGGCCTGGTAGCATTTAGAGAAAAATGGAAAACAGGAGTCCTATTCGTAAAAACAGACAACTCAGTCCTGCGGTACATAAACAAGTGGGGGGGAACACTCCTACCCCCTGTCATCTAGCAATGCAG
This sequence comes from Protopterus annectens, assembly GCF_019279795.1. Taxonomy (NCBI): domain Eukaryota; kingdom Metazoa; phylum Chordata; order Ceratodontiformes; family Protopteridae; genus Protopterus; species Protopterus annectens. The sequence goes on along the minus strand of NC_056733.1, from coordinate 75,070,756 downwards.
GTTTGGGAAACTCACTCTGTGGGGTTAAACCTTTTGGCTCAATACCTTCCAGGTGCTCAAAATATCCTAGTAGATCACCTCAGCAGAAACCTGATGCACTCCCATGAATGGGATCTGCATTGGGAATCATTTATCAGCATAGCCAAGAAATGGGGAGTCCCACAGATGGATCTCTTTGCCACCAAGGATAATGCTCAACTGAAACGATGCTGCGCCAGGATCAACCTACTCTCAGCCTAGAAGACAGATACTTTCTCCTTCCCTTGTACTCACCTTTTCATCTATGCATTCCCACCCTTATCTCTACTTCCTCAGGTGCTTCTAAAGCTAAGGAAATATGGGCTAAGGGCAATACTGATAGCCCCAGACTGGCCCAGGCAACATTGGTATCCACTGATACTCCACCAAATCCATGGCAGTTTTCTCAGAGAGTGGACCTTCTGACTCAGGACAAGGGAAGGATTGTGCATCCCAGCCTGCAGACACTCAAACTCTCAGCCTGGATAATTCCACAACATCCTGGACTGATTCTACCCTAAGCAAGCAGGTTCAAGACATCCTTAAAGAGGCCAGAAGTCCTAGTACTAGGAAATCTTATTTAGTTAAGTGGAAAAGGTTTTCCATCTGGTGTCAACAACAGGGCCACAATCCTTTTTGGCCAAGATCTATATCTTCTTGGATTACCTGACTAATCTGGTTGACAAGGGTCTATCCTATTCCTCCATTAAAATTCATGCCTCTGCCATTTCGGCCCATATCCCTGATGTTCTTCATGTTTCACTGTTGCAGTCATTACATTTGGGTTATCTGCTTGCAGGTAGCCCTCAGTCGGCCTGATTATCGAAGTCTTGGGTCCTGCGTCGGTTGCCGTCTCATCTTCCATGACGTCAGGTAGTCAGGGGTATAAAGCACGCCGCTGTTGCCATTACATCAGTCTTTCTTGCCGTGCGGTGCCCGAAGCTGAAGCACTAAGCAAGGGCCAGTCGGCTGACTCCTGAAATTTTCGTTTTCAAGTTTCAGATCCGAAGTCCTCGAAAAAGCTATCCATCCAAGTATCCAGTTGGGTATCCTTTTTCTTGCTCTAAACTGATGTCAGTAAAAGTTAACAATTGAATTTCTTGTGGAAAGCAAATACCTCATAAAGATTTCCATTCATACTGCATTCCTTGCTTAGGCCCAGAACATGGCGTCCGTCGCTGTCAGTTTTGTGCCTTATTCAATCCTCGAACTATTCGTCGTCGGTTCACTTTCGTGTCTAACTATTTTGGTGCTCAGTTCAGTTATCCAGAAATGGCTTCGGTAAGCCATCCAACAAAATGTAAAGATAAAGACAGAGACAGACCACATAGGTCCAAAGCTGCCGACAACGCTTCCGTTAAGCTAGTCGCCAGTTCGCCAGTACTCAGTGAGGCACTTTTGCAGCCCCTGATACCCGCTACTTCAGATTCGCAGGCCTCTACTGAGACACATTCGGAGTCTGGTATGCCGTGAGATGCTTCTTCGACTATGGAACCTGCGGGATGTCTCTACCTTGGATTGCTCCGGAGCCGCTGTGCAGGCACCGGCTTCTGAGGACGTATTCAGGCCTACTGACTTGCATATCAAACCAATGCCATCTTCTTCTTCAAGGCCTAAAACTCGATCCACGCTTAGAAAACTGATGCCCAGACCACATGGTCAGGCCCCTATGCCTAAAAAACAAATGATAAGAATGGCTGAAGACCTTATTACTCTAATCAGGGGAAGCCACCCTTCTCCCTCTAAGAGACCTAGAACTGATTTTCCTTCTGATTCTTCGGATCAGGATTCTGAAATTTTTGTTTCTTCTTATGACCAGGATTTGCCCTTATCTACCTATGAGGATTCTGATGCAGAGGACTCCATTCCTTCGGCTTCCCCTCCAGACGATTTCTCTTTTGGTGAAACTTTGCATACTCTTAGGGAGCATTTCCGCTGGGAAAGCCAGGATTACTCTGACTCCAAAAAGAAGCTTAGGGAATTCTTACTCCTACCTCAACACAGGCCTCTAGCTATCCCTCTTATACTGGACATTGTAGATGATACCTTCATGGAATCTAGCCTGGCCCCAGACACTTTACCTCCGGCTCCCAGGAAACCTGACAGGTATTACAGAGTACCTGACTCTCATAAGTTCCTCTTTAAGAATCCTACTGCTGATCCAGAGACCATTTCACAGGAAGCCAAAGGCATTAAGGCTACTACTGCCAAAAACCCTAGCCCCTCTGATAGAGATTCCAGGGCCCTGGACAGATGGGGTAAGAAGGTATACACCTGCTACTTTGGCCATTAGGGCCTTAAACTGCCAGTTTCATATGTTAAAGTATCAGCAGCATATTATTGAATTACTTAAACAGAAAATTATGTTGATTCCTGACTGTGCTGAAAATAAAGAATTACAGGATTTAATGCATTCTGCTGAATAAGTTGGTAAACATACTATGCAATGTGGTTTTGATTCCTTAGAGGGGTCTTGCAGGGCTGTTGTCACTGGGTCTGTACATAGAAGGCATGCTTGGCTTAAGGAGCAAACTTTACCAGATCATGTTAAAGCTAAATTACTGGATGCTCCCTTAAACCAAGACTGCCTCTTTGGCAACAAAGCAGAAGTAGTACTTAAAAAGATGGAGGAAAAAGCTAAATCTATGCAAACTGTTAAAGATTTCCCGCAAGTACAGCCTCGCAGATTTAATAGGCACTGGCCTTCTAAGTATTGCTCCTTTCCTGTCTCTTCCAGGCCTTCTCAGTCCAAACCCAGGACCAGCAAACCACCAAGGCTTCAGTCTCAAGGTCTAAGGCCTAAGCAGTGGGGGGCTCCCTCTTCCAAAGCTGGAAGTGGTAAGACACCCCCCTATAGTAAACTGTCACAATGACTTAACCTTAAACCTTCCAAGCCCTGTCAACTGACTGTTCCTTTAGGGGGAAAGATCGCCCTGCATGCAAAAAACTGGGAACTCATTACCCAAGACAAATGGGTTCTAAATATAGTTTCCCAAGGATACAGATTCCATTTCCACTCCTTACCAACCTCAAACAGTTGACCAGATCTACCCTCAAATCAGTGGGCAGAGGCTCAACAGCAGTTTCTCAATCTTCTAAGTATCAGGGCTATTCAGCCTGTCCCAGAAGAGGAATGGGGACAAGATTTTTACTCAAGACTTTTCCTGGTAACCAGAAAAGACAATACATGGTGTCCTATCCTGGACTTGTATATCCTAAACACCTTTTTGGTAATCCCAAAATTCAAAAGGCTAATTCTTCATCAGCTGCTTCCCATGCTAGGCAAAAATGCCTGGTTGGCAACATTGGATTTAAAGGAAGCTTACCTGCACATTCCACTAAGGGAATCTTGCAGAAAATACCTACTCTTCAGAGCAGGCTACATACACTATCAGTTCTCTTCACTGCCCTTTGGCTTATCTACTGCACCTAGGGTATTCACAAAGTGCCTAGCTCCAGTCATTGCATTCTGCAGGCAAAGAAATATTCAAATATACCCATACTGGGATGAATGTCTAATTCAGGCAGAAAGCCAGGACATACTATTAAATCATCTGGCATTTGTAAAGAAACTGCTAATCTCTCTGGGGTACACCATAAACGAGAAGAAATCTCACCTAGTACCCTGCCAACAAATTGTATTCCTGGGAGCAGGCTTGAATACAACTTTCCAGATGGCCTACCTCATGCCAGAGAAACAAGTTTATTTGACAGCCTACTTCAAACTACTGGCCACAAAGACTCAGCTATCTGCAAGGAAAATACTGCAAGCCCTGGGGTTCATGGCCTCTTGCATTCTATTAATTCCATATGCAAGACTGCATATGAGGAAACTACAGTGATATCTAAAAAGCCTATGGTGTCAACATTCTCAGGACCTGGAATCAATGATTCCCATCATTCCTTGTATAAAGACAGAGTTCCTTTGTTGGGCAGAGGCCTGCCACCACAACAAGGGACTGACATTCATTCTACTCCCTGCCGTCCAAACCCTAACAACAGACGCATCAGACTATGCACGGGGGGTTCACTTGGCAGAGCAGTGCATTCAGGGCAAATGGAACCCGAGTCAAATGCACCTGCATATCAATCAAAAAGAAATGTTAGCTGTACAGAATTCTCTGACAGCCTTCAAGGACCACATTCTTCCAGGACAGTTATTGGTAAAGACAGATAACACCACTATGTGGTACATAAACAAGCAGGGGGGAACCCACGTTATACCCCCTCTGCAGACTAGCCATGGCTCTGTGGAACACAGCCTTGAGCTACCAAGTGCACCTACAAGCTCAATTCCTGCCAGGCAAACTAAATACACTGGCAGATGACCTAAGCAGAAATTTCATAGACCCACACGAGTGGAAACTGGAGCCAAAGATATTCAATATTCTGACAAACAAATGGGGGAGCCCAGAGATAGACCTGTTTGCCTCCCCTCAGCTCTACCAGTTGGACAAATTCTGCACAAGGACTCCCCACAGACAAGCTTGGAAAGTGGATGCCCTGTCCTTTACCTGGGAAAGCCTCTCAGTTTATGCCTTTCCCTTCTGCCTCTCCTCTCGAACGTTTTACTAAAGATCAAACAGGACAAACCAAGGACAGTACTCTTTGCACCAGACTGGCCACACCAACACTGGTGTACCCTCTCTTGCACAGTATGTCACTACTGGAACCATGGCACCTGCCTCAGACTTCTTCCCTACTGTCCCAGCAGGAGGGCCAGATTCTGTACCCCCAGCTTCAAATCCTGAACCTGGCAGCCTGGCTAATTACCTGAGTTCTCTTATGCCATCCCTCAACAAACAAGTGCTGGATGTCATCCTGGAGGCAAAGAGGCCTAATACTAGAAAATCCTATGCTGAAAAGTGGAAAAGATTCTGTTCCTGGAGCCAGACTCAGGGGGATGGGCACAATGGTGCCCAGTTTACCACATATTCTTCAATACTTAACATAGATGCTTCACAAGGGCCTTTTCTTCTCTTCCATTAAAATTCAGGCCTCCGCCATTTCAGCACATTTTAATACTGAGCCACCCCTCTTCTCTCACCCCCTACTGAAGCAATTCCTCAGAGGGGCCAAAAATTTAAGACCACCCAGGAGAGCTCCTACTCCTGCCTGGGACCTTAACTTTGTATTGGAAAAGCTCACTCTACCTCCTTTTGAGCCAGCTGCAACTGCGGAGTTGAAATTCCTTTCTTGGAAAACAGCCTTCCTTCTAGCCAACACTTCAGCAAGAAGAGTGTCTGAATTATAGGCCCTCATGGCAGTGGAGCCTTTCATCATCTTTCATGCGGACAGGGTATCCCTCAGGACCAGTCCTTCCTTTATGCCCAAGGTGGTATCCAGTGTGGCCCTTAATCAGTCCATTCAATTGCCAACCTTCTTTTCTAATCCACAGAACAAAGGGGAATGAATACTGCACTCCTTGGATGTGCACAGACAACTTAGATTTTACTTGGACAGGACCAAGCCTCTCAGGAAATCTGAACAGCTGCTAGTTGCCTTTGCTGCAGGGGCAGAGGGGAAGGCCATTTCAAAGCAAACCATTTCTAAGTGGCTAGGCCATTGCATTCTTTTTTCCTGTAAGCACCATGGAAAACCTACCCCACAGGGGATAAGACCCCATTCCACCAGGGCTGCATCTACTTCTACAGCCTTTCTCAGAGGTATTCCTACCAGGGACATCCTAGAAGCTGCCACCTGGAGTTCTGTACATACCTTCACCAAGCATTACCACTTGCCAATTTTTTCTAAATCCAGAGCTGGTTTTGCCACTGCAGTCTTGCAGAGCCTAATAGCTAGTCCTAATGCTCAATAACTGCCTCCTCCCTTCCTTAGCTTTAGGAATCTACCCAAATGTAATGACTGCAACAGTGAAACATGAAGAACATAGTACAGTTGTGTACACTTACCATAAATGTAGATGTTTGAGTGTATTCACTGTTGCAGTCCTGGTTACCCTCCCTCCAGCCCCCTGACTTCTTTTGGCTATACTTCTCTTCTTGTTTACTATACTTAAGCTTTCTGGTGTGTTTGCTTTTTGTTGGAGGTGTAACCTTATATTTAATTGCTACCCATTATGGGGGCACCTGACATCTGGGGCAAGAAAACCTGATGTAATGGTGTTGGCTGCATGCTTTATACCCCTGACTACCTGACATCATGGAAGATGAGACAGCAACCAATGCAGGACCCAAGATTTTGATAATCAGGCCAACTGAGGGCTACCTGCAAGCAGATAACCCAAATGTAATAACTGCAACAGTGAATACACTTGAACATCTACATTTATGGTAAGTGTACACAACTGTACTTTCTTCTTCCTGTCTTTTCACAACCCCTTATTAATTTCTTAGGGGAGTGATTCACATCAGACCTCCCAGGAGACAACCTATCCCTCCATGGGACCTCAATTTTGTTCTGGAGAAACTAACCCTGCCACCTTCTGAACCAGTGGCTTCTGCTAACTTAAAGTTTCTAACCTGGAAAATTGCCCTTTTGTTGGCTATCACCTTTGCTAGAAGAGTCTCTGAGCTGCTGGCTGTCGTGGCAGTGGAACCCTTCCTCATCTTCCATTCAGACAGAATTTCCATCAGGACTAACACTTTCTTTATGCCTGAGGTGGTGACAGACACATCCTTGAATCAAGCTGAACACCTGCCTTCCTTCTTTCCCAAGCCTCAAAACCAGGGGGAAAGAATCCTTCATTCCTTGGATGTTCATAGGCAGCTCCGTTACTATCTTGAGAGAAATAAAACTCAGAAAATCAGACAAACTCTTTGTGGCCTTTGCCTCTGGTTCTAAAGGAAAACCAATTTCCAAATAGACTATTTCCAAATGGATCTCTCACCATATTTCATTTTGTTACAGCTGTCATGATACAAAGCCACCTGAAGCTGTCCGGACATTCTCTACCAGGGCTACTGTTACCTTCACTGCCTTTCTAAAAGGAGTCCCTTTAAGGACGTTCTGGAAGCTGCTACCTGGTCATCCGTGCATACTTTCACCAAGCACTATCACTTAGCCTTTTCCAGGTCCAGAGCAGGATTCGCCCCTGCCATTTTGCAGGGCGTCCTTTCCTCTCCCTAGTCTTCCTTCCACTCTCCTTTCAGCTTTGGGAATCAGCCCACAATTCAGGACTGCAGCAGTGAAACACAAAGAATGCAGTGCAGTCATAAATGTAGATGTTCAAGTGTATTCACTGTTGCAGTCTTCCTCCCCCTTACCCTAATCTGCACAAATTTATTAAGCCAAAAGATTCCCCCCCTTTTTTATGCCCCTTACTTGCTTAGGTTCTCAGTCTTGGGTCCTTTTCCTTAGGACTCATCTGGGGGACTCCTTCCTTCAGGGGGGCAAGAAAAAACTGAAATCATGACATTGGCTGGCTCCCTAAATAGTCGAACATACTGACATTGGTCAGGGTGTCTGCCAGCCCTTGGAGGAGGGAGATTTTTTTTCTTTGGTAGTCGGGCCGGCCAAAGGTTTCATGGCAGGAAATCACACAAGTCAGGACTGCAACAGTGAATACAATCTAACATCTACATTTATGGTAAGTGTACACAACTGTACTTTACTGTTTGAGCCCCTGTTTTGTTACTATTCTATTTTTCTGTATTTTTATTATTATTATGCTCTATATTTGGGTTATTATATAGTAGCAGCAAACTCGATCTGAGGTACAGTGGTCAAAGGCATTATGGGTAAAGGAAGGAGCTCGAGTGTCTGATCCTCTCGAGTTGGATCAGAGACCCATTCGTTGAGGAAGAATCAAAATGGACAACACAGATGCATAGTTATGGTGAGTACATACCTTTTATTTGTGTCCTTCATCTCCAGTCTGGGATTTCAGGAAAATGTTCAAAACCTCTCTCTGTCTCAGTCATACAGGAATTTTTTTTATGTTTAATGAGGGCCCAACATTATCATCCTCTGGCTCTCGGATTCCACTTTTGGGCCTTCTCAAGAAGGAGCTGCACTGGTGGAGACTGCACATAATTCAGAATTAAGTCCCCCCCCCCTTACCCCAACACAATCTGTACCAATAAATGCCTCATTTTCCTTGTGAAGCAGTTTTATGAGAGTAAAAATGTGCTGCCTATGGGGCATGTCAAACAAGACAAAGCACATTGATATCAAAGGGATACTAGATATGATCCATGCAATAATCCCCCATGGATCTCTGGGACTTTCATGTGATTACAGACGAGACCACAGTGATGTGACACTTCAACTAGCAATGGGACACCAGTCCTTCTGTGTGTGTTGGCTGGCTGTGATAACGTGGGAGGTAGCTCTTCAGTATTTCTTGATCCTCCAAGCATTTTGCATTCTGTCAAAGCAGTGTGTAATGGCAGACAAGTTTAAGACCAGGATAGACATTCAGTAATGGAAATTGCACAATCTGGGCTTCCAGGAATTAATTCAGTTGTGGAGAGCACCTCCAGTAGATCTGTTTGCATTCTTCAAAAGAGACACTTAAGCAGATTCTGTTCCAGAACTCCTTACATATAGACTGAGGGCAACAGTTGTAATTTCCATCCCCTTCCACTATATACAGGGGCATAATCAAGATTCAGAGGGACTCTTCAGATATCTTTGTGATAACTTCCCTCAGGCCCAGGCAACAGTTGTTCTCCATTTTTATGGAGTTTGTGAGGGGTAATTGCCACAAACTTTCTCAGAGATTGGATCTACTCACACAAGACGAGGGATGTCTGATTGTATTGCCTAATGAGTTTAATTTTAACAGGCTCAGAAATGATCAAGACAAAGAAATCAGGCAGTAATTTTATTACAGTAAAATTAGACAATACATATAAAACAACATAGTATAACTTAATTAAAGCAATAACAGAGTTAATACATCACCGATAAAGTTGAAAGCTTCATCCTTGCCAACACTTTGACTGGGAAGCCCTCTTTCAACTGGGTAGGAGTCTGTATCGGGAAATGTTTTTTCCTGCCAGCCTGGTTGATATAGGCATCTTGAGACAGTGTAGCAGCTGCCTCATGTACATGGACAGCTGTCTACCTCTACCGCCTAGGGACACAATTTGTGAGAGATGCAATTACATTAAGTACCTAGAGTCTATGCTGTCTCCATCACAAGCCAGTATATCTGCACTGAGAAGGTTGTCAACACAATCACTACACCTCAACAACCACCCACAACTACACAATACACACCGACATATGCAGAGGTTCTCAACAAAAACAAACCCAAACAAAGGAGACCTTCGAGGCAAAAACACTCGCAAACTCCACAACCCTCCACATCACATAGTTCACACACCTGTGTCTCGCAGCCACTAAGGCCTAACCATAAAGCCAACATATTAGTCATAGGAGACTCCATTGTGAGACACACAGATGTGCCTCTCACCAGGCTGGATAAGGAGAAAGTCATGGGTAGTTGTCTGTCAGGAGCCAGAATCTGCCATATCACACACACACTCAAGTCTCTCAACAACAGGTACTGTTATGACCCTGCCATAGTCCATGTTGTCATGAATGACTTGAGATGTACTTCTCTGGACTATGTGAAGAGAGACATGATTCAGCTCGCTGAATATGTGTCCCAGGCAGGTATGTCCCTAGCCTTCAGCAGCATTCTACCGTCACCCAGAATGATGCCTCAATAAAAACAGAAAATGATTGACTTTAACATTTGGCTTAGTTTCTGGTGTCATTTCAGGGGGATCCAGTACCTGACAGCCTGGGAAGATATGATCGACAGACCACAATGCTTTGCTAGAGATGGCCTGCATCTATCTCTCTTGGGCTTCATGCTTCTGGCAAAGGCCCTTGCCTTCCCCATAGTGCCTTTTTTAGGAAAAGTCATGAGGTTGATTCTGCTAACATATAAATTTAACAAAACACAAATTAAAGGTTATGCTGCTGAACGCTAGGAGTCTAAACATGAAACTGCACTCATTGCAAGCATTCTTAACCCTGGAAGATGTGGACGTTTGTACAGTCACAGATACCTTGTTCAAAGCTGCAGAGAGCATCCTAGCCTTACCTGGCTACTCATCCTATCATACATTCAGACCCCAAACTGTGGGCAGCAATGCCAAAGGAGGTGGAGTTTAAATATATATTAAAGACACACACTGGTCAAACAGTATGATGCACAGGAGATATTCCAGGTGCAGTTAACCATTGACAAGACCTCTATTCAAATCATAGCTAGCTACAGGCCCCCAAATTTGACTCAGGACGCCTACTCCACCTATCTGGACCTCTTCGAATCTGTCAAGATTCAGCCCTTTATCCTGTGATCCTGGGCAACTTTAACTACCCAACCATAGATTGGAAAAACTACTTATGCCACAATACAAATGACCAGAGATTCCTCGATTTTATCAGTGCAAATGCCTTGGAACAGGTAGTCAATAAATTCACAAGAGGTGGTATGTCTTGGACTTGGTATTAACCAGCACAAGTAACCACTGCAGCGCCCCTACAGTATCATCCTCCCTGGTAAGATCAATCATAAAGTGGTCACTTTCAAAGTCACCATCTCCCCTGACCCCCCTTGCTAGGGTCAAAAAAAAAAAAAACTTCTCCAAAGCTGATTACAACCTCCATGAGGAATGGTATAAACAGCTTCACAGCCCCATTCCCCTCTGTAATGTCCAAATCTACACCAAAGTGTACTATACAAACATTTATGTAGATGTATGGAATCAGGAATACCTGACAAGACAAAATCATCCTCCACAAGGAAGAGTAAACCTGTCTGATGGACATCTGTACTAAATAAACTATATAACAAAAGGAAAAAGTTGCTGTCCAGGACCAAGAAGACGCAGGTGCCCAATTGGAAGCAATCTATCTCAAGCCTGAACAAGCAAATAAGAGCACTAGTGAAGTCCTGTATAGCCAACTTCGAGTCCATATTGGTCACATCTACTAGATACAGTCATAAGCCCTGCTTCACATATGTCCACAATCTCAAAGGAAGCACCTAGATCTGTTCAGAACTGGTGGTCAAGGACACCACATACACAAATGCTGTAGATATACCCAATCTACTGTCTGAAAGAGTCAGTGAAAACTTCTCCCCTCCACCTCCCCCATCAGTAAACCAGGACATCCCCAATACCTGCCCCCCACCCCTTATCTCTAGGGAACAGGTCATCACTGCCCTCTCAAAGGCAAAAAATACAGCCTCCATGGGACCCGATAACATCCTAGTCTGCATCCTACATGAATTAAGGCATGAGCTTGCAGCACCATTAGGCACCCTATTCAACCAAAGCCTGAGTACTGGCTTTGTCCCAGCCAAGTGGAGGACAACCACTGTTGTCCCTTTACTCAAAGGTGGAGCATCCACTGATCTGGGAAATTATAGACCCATCAGCCTAACTAGCCTGATCTGCAAGACCATGGAATGGACTATCATGGACCTCATTAACAGGGATATTTGCAACCTCCAAACACTCGACCCCACACAGTTTGGCTTTGTCAAGGGGAGGTCATGTCTGTTAAATCTGGTTGACGACTTTGAGACCGCCACCAAAGCTATGGACGAGGGGAAAATGATGTACACCACTTACCTTGACCTGGCCAAAGCCTTTGACACTATTCTCCACTTGGGCATAATAGATAAACTCTTTCAGCTAGGCATCAATCCATATGTTACCAGAGGGGTAACAAACTGGCTCACTGATAGAACCCACCTAATCAAAATAGGGGAAGCCACCTCCAGCAGTAGAACCATAATTAGCAGTGTACCCCAGGGATTGGTCTTGGGGCCTCTGTTATTTGGGATATACTTCTCTGAGGTGCAGGCCAAAACTAGTGGGGCTATTGCTGACCAAGTTTGCCGATGACTGCAATCTGGGCATGATCATCAATTCCCCAAGTGATGTGGATGTCCTCCAATCTAAGAGGGTCTGACCCTAACAAATGACTGGTGCCAGAAACATGGCCTCAAGCTGAATGCCAAAAAATGCATTATCATCTCCTTTGGTGAGGTGACATCCCTACATATTATCACAGTAATAACAATGTCCTAAGCACACAATTAGTCATGAGGGATTTGGGCACTCAGGTTGATAGCAACCTTACTTTTGACCACCATGTTGCTTCCATTGTATGGAAAGCTTTCTACATGGCTCACCTCATAAGTAAGGGTATCTCATCATCCAGGGACAAGGAGGTCATAACATCCCTGTATTCTTCTTTTATAAGGCCAATTATTGAGTACAATGCCCCCCTTTGGCATGTACCTCACAAAGCACATGCAGCAGCTGGAGAGACCACAGAGGTTCCTCACCAGGAGAATCCAGGGCTTCAAATATCTACCCTATACAGATAGACTAAAAGCCCTGTCCTTCTACTCAGTTTCATACAGACTCCTCAGAGGTGACCTCTGTCTGGTATACAAAGCAATTTCAGACCTCGCCTTGATGGGACTACTGCATATCTGCAAGTTAAGCTCCACCCAAGTAACATGCACACGTGACCTCACCTGGTCTGTGACATCAGTAGGACTTGTTGTCGGGACAGATTTGTGTCTCACAGACTCCTTATCTGTGGAATAGATGACTCCTCCACATCAAGCAGTGTACCTCATTGTCCCTTTTTAAGCACAACCTGGATTACTGGATGGGAAACAGAAAACATACCCCTGGGATTCCACCTGTGTCCCTGCTGAACAAGAGCTTTGGATGCTGACTTGTCTAAACATGGGCTAAACTCTTGGCTATGCTTATAAGGGCCTCAGGGCCAATAGCCTAATAACTTCCTATGATCTTAAGTTCCTGGGCACTGCATCCATTCCACAGGTGAGGCTTCTGTCTGACTGAGCAGAAAGTCCCACATTTTAAAGGCTATGTGTATTGACACACACAGGATTAGCAAAGATTATGTTGAAACAAAACATAGGAGCAGGCATTGTCTGGACACCCAGGAATGCTCCAAGTAAGCCTACTAGTTCCTGTGGTTACCTGAAAACTTCAAGGAATGTGCAAAACAAGTTATCTGCCAGGTCTCAGGGTCACATAGATTGTGCATAAACAAGGAGGAATGTGAAAAACAAGTTATAAAGGAGCCTCATTCCCATAATTATGTAGAAGAAATAGAGGAAAATACAGCATAAAGAATATTAACCCTTTAGTTTTACCATACCAAGTCAGCAGTCAGTTCACTTACACTCAGGGTATACCTTTCGTATCACATTCGGTCCTTTGACTACTGACTTAGGTATAGGAAACTATTAATACTTAAAGAAGCATTTTTGTATATGCGATATGTTAAGTAGCAATTCCGAACAGTTAATAAAACTAGTGTTATTAATATTATTGAAATGGGGTGCATTATCCAGTTTAATAGTTTGGTCCCTGATGATAACCATCCAGTGAATGTATGTATCTGATTCAATCTTTCTTGCTAAATGGATCAAATTATCACCCACTATTATGCTGTTCATTTCATGATGCAATATACTGTGATTTACAATCTGTAAATGTTTTTGTAACTGATGAGTATTATTAATTACTGTATAAAAAGAATTCAATGAAAAGGTAAGGTTGGGATAATAGAGAGCTTCTGGTAGCCAGCAAAAAGATATTCCAGTATGAATCTCAGGAGTAAATACATAAGTTTCATTATACTAAATCAAATGTGTAACATTTACTTAAACATCCTACAAAAGGATGATCAAGATTATATGGCAATGATCGATTACTAAACATATAAATTGTGGAGCAACTTCAGTAAACATTTCAAAAGTGGAAGGCAGTATAGTCCATTTACATATGTTAAGTGAATGCTGAATAAAACATGTTTTATATACAGGGGAATGTTATCCACAGATTAGTCCGTTCATAGTATCAGTGCAATGTTTCACCTTGTGCGTTCTGTTAGAGAAATCTATATAATTTCCTTCCACTTGTGGTAGCCAGTATTGAAAAGGATATGTAGGAAGTCCACGTACTAAGGATATTGTCAAAAATTCACGCATTATTCTAGTATCAGTAGCATTATAATCAACTGTCTGTCCAATACAATATTTATCAGTACGTTTTGTTTTATTAGAAGATAACTTTATCCAATTATTTTTAGAAATCCATTTGTGAAACAATTGTCGCCAAACATATTCATTATTAACTAATACTTGAACAGAGTTCTTTTGTATCTGTGTGTACATAGACTGTAGAATACATTTGGTCCAGTTTACAAACTGAATTACGTTTGCATCAAAATTTAAATTACTAATTAATGAATCATTGAACTGTGTCAGAAATTCTTTTTCATAGCTCTTTTTGAGTGTGCCACACAGTGGGGTTCCACTGAGCTTGTAAATGGACATTCTGAGAGAGATCCTGACTAGTAGTTTTCAATTTATTAGCTAGATTTCAACATCAGTTGCATTCAGGGTTCCTAACCTAGTGCCTACACCTCCTAACATGGTGTCATACCAAGCTCGTCATCTTCTACATGTTTCAGTGCTCGAGAAAGTAATATTAAAATGCAATACAGTCTTTTGATATTTTTGTCCTATCTATTTACATGTTGAAGGAATTTTCACTATTTGATCAAAATGTGCTGTAGGATTATTATTTAGTATAGTTATAACTGAAGCCCATGCATTCCTATTACTAATTTCAGAACTGTTCATGCAAAATACTTCAGTAATATTTTGTAGATACTTAGTGCAATTAAAAATATCTGTATCATTTTTACAACTATACCTACTTTCATAATTTCTACTTGCAATTGATATCAAGATTACAGAAGTTTGTATCTGGTTTGCTAGTTACTTTAGTAGTAACTTCTTCATTTAATAATTGAAGATATACATGTCCTTTTCATGCTGTCCAAATAGTTACATTTCCTGTAATGGTCATATTTGCAATGCCACAACCTTAATTAGCTGGACATGTAAAATTCGTCTGTGTTCTGTTTCTTGTACTTTTAATGCATCCCCTCTATATTGTTGTAGTATTAAGTTTCTGTACTTTCACACCAGATGTTATGGATTTGACCAGATGGACTCCACATAGTACAATGATTACTATGCATTTCAATGAAATCTGAAATCACAAAAAGGCAATATATTTATTCTCGTAGATAACATTTGTTTGCAGGTACATATTCCCATTTTTCCTGTCCTGGTCTCATTACTAGAATGGTGTTATCTTTTCCTGTAGCAACAACTTCAGCTGGTTCAGGTAATTTATCTGGTGATTAGATCCAAATTTTTACACCATTATTTATGTTTGTGGATCCAAATCCCTTATCTCCTCTAACTGTCACAGTGGTGGGGGCTGTTCCCTTTACCACAGATCCATCATACACTGATATTATGAGAAGCTGAGCCACTCTGCCCCCCCCCTTTTGTATTAGTCTGAAGTGCCACTGTTTATTAATATCACTTTGATTTCACCTTGGTAAGCAGCATCAATGACGCCTCCCGTAATCTTTGTACCTTTTAAAGCTAGTCCTGACCGGGGTGCTGTCAAGCCGCAATGTTCAGGAAGTATTTGAACTCCTACTCCTGTTTCAATCAATGGAATGTCTCTGTGTTTTAACCTATACATTTGTAAGGCATGCAAATCTAAAACTACTGCTTCTGGAGTTGCTCTAAATGGAGCCAGAGCACCTTTCATTTCCAAGTACATAATGGTTATGGTAGCTACATAAGGTTTGATCTGCAATGATGAAGTTAACATCCTTGCTAGAGGAGTCTCACTTTCTGCAATTGGTCTGTTTAATACAAAACGGTTTCTTGGGTGTGTTTCGTACCCTGGACCTTAGAAACTCAGTAGTTTTCAAAAGAACGGTAGATGCAAAAGAAATCGTTCTGTGTCGAGAATCGGTAGTGCAAAGTACTTCCTCAGAAGCCGGTGCCTGCTCAGCGGCTCCGGACCCATCCAAGGTAGAGACATCTTCAGGATCCTTAGTCGACAAAGAATTACGTACTATAATACCTGACTCTGAAAGAGTCTCGGTAGTGGCCTGCAAATCCACAGAAGCCGGCATCAGGGGCTGCGAAAGCACCTTACTGAGGACTAGCTTAACGGAAGCATTGTCAGCAGTTTTGGACCTGTGCGGTCTGTCTCTGTCTTTATCGTTACATTTTTTCAGAAGATCTGCTGTCGGTAGGCTTACCGAAGCCATATTGGAATTCGAGGACTGAGCGAAAATATCTAGCTACAATATGGGCCTGATGACGTATAATTCTGGCGTTGAACAGAGCACAAAAGTGACAGCAGGGTACGTCATGGTCTGGGCCTAAGTAAGTGATGCAGTAGGAATGAAAATCTCGGTGTGATATTTGCTTTCCACAGGCGAGACAATTGTTAACTTTTTCTGACATCGGTTAGAGCAAGAAAAAAAGGATCCCCAATGGGGTACTTAGCTTTAGAAGACTTCAACTTCAATTTCGGAAATGAAAAACTCAGGTAGCGTATGACTGGCACTCGTGCGAAATGCTTCTGCTTTGGGCTCCTCAGCAAGAAAGACTGATGTAATGGAATCGGCTGCCTTAATTTATAACACTGATAACCTGACATCAGTCCTGGAGCGATGGCAACTGACACAGAAATACTAAGCCTCTGGTATTTGGGCCGACTGAGGGCTACCCTGGCAGGGATAACCCAAATGTGATGACTGCAACAGTGAAACATGAAGAACATCATGCCTGGTTTACTGACGGATCAGCAAAGTATATAGAAAACAAAAGGTGTTGGAAAGCTCTATCTTACAATCCTACCATTAAAAAGTTGTTAACCATCACAGGTGATGGTGAGAGTAGCCAATATGCTGAACTATATGCCGTGTTTCAAGCTTTAAGACAGGAAACACAGGGAACATGTCATATTTACACTGATTCTTGGTCTGTAGCAAATGGTTTTAGCTACATGGTTGCCTGCATGGCAAAAGAATAACTGGAATATACATTCAAAAGAGGTGTGGGGAAAGGAATTATGGCAGCAAATATGGAAATGCTATCTCGAAGCACTGTTACTGTGTATCATGTAGATGCTTATTGTAAAACTGATTCCCTAGAACAATGGTTTAGTTCTATTTCAGATGAGTAAACTAAATTGCTGAGGCAGAGATTGACAAGGATACTGACAAGAATACATCAGAGAAGTTCGGCATGGCAAAGTGAGGACATTTGGGAGAAAAGGCCACTTATGGGTGGGCACAAACAAGAGGTATTCCGATTTCTATGGATGTAATTAAGACCGTTATTTTACAGTGCCCTGTATGCCAGCATACACAACATAGACCAATACCACACACTGTACAGGGCACTTAGGCAGAGGCAAGCTACCTGGGCAAATCTGGCAGCTTGATTACATAGGACCGTTACCCTTTAGTAAAGGATGTCAATAAGTATGTACAGCAGTAGATTCACATATTCAGGGTATTTACTAGCCTATCCATGTAAAAGAGCTATGCCGGTAAACACCTTGAAAACAATTGATTTGATCATTCTGTACTATATAAGGTGACAATGGCTCACATTTTAAGGGAAAAATGGTACAGAATTACAGTGAACAGCACAACATTGAATGGGTGTTTCACACCCTTTATTACCCACAAGCAGCAGGTTTGATTGAGCGAATGAATGGATTGTTAAAAGAGAAATTAAGAAAGTTGGGAAAGTTCCCTACAAAATTGGAAAAATAATTTGAACATGACTCTGCAAACTTTAAACAGACCACTGACGAGGATATAGCACAACTTGTAGGTGAGAAACCCAAATATTCCTATAAGAATACTAAGTCTCTGAAGAGGATGCTTTGTTATGAGGGTAATACACAAGATAGTGTAAGTTCCGACAGGCAAGGCACGTTTGCATGTAGGAATTGCAATCAATGCACTTTTATGAGAAATACTAATATTTTTAGACACCCCGATACAGGGAAGATATATACATTTAAGCATTATGCTGATTGCAAATCAAGAAATTTAGTATACCTAGCACAGTGCATTAAGTGTGAATCGTTCTATGTAGGGATGACCAACAGATCCCTGAGGGAGAGAGTGAGAGAGCACATGTATGCTATTAGGAGATAAGATGAACATAATGCTGTAGCGAGACATACTATTGATAATGATGTTGTTGTTGTCTTTTGGCTTTTCCCGGTTAGGGGTTGCCACAGCGGAACTCCGTTCTGCTCATGATTGGCAGTAGATTTTGACGAACGCCGAGGTGCCAGCTTGACGTTCAACCTTTAGTGAAGGCACACCCATTTATGCATGTCTTTCAAACGCCCACCCAACCACGGGGAGGACATGCAGACTCCACACAGAAGGCACTCTCCGCACTCCAGCCGAGAATCAAACAGGAGAACCTCTTGCTGTGAGGCAACAATGCTACCGATGCATCACTGTGGAGTCATCAATTAAATTTTCTAGTGATAGAACTTATTCATACTAGCATTAGACTAGGTGACATTAGGAACTACACAGAAAAAGAGGAGAATAAGTGGATACACAGGCTCCAAGCAGATAGAGGGCATGGACTCAATGAGAAATTATGTCTGAATCCCTTTCTTAAGGACAGACCAGTGAATAGATGAATAAGTCATTTTTTACGTATACCTATTGACACATGGTTATCTCCTTTTGTCTTCATTTTTAGTGAGATTTTCCTTTTGTTCACCTCTCCACCCCTAGGTTTTGTATGTATTCACTGACATCTTTTGCACATACAAATATTACTCTCCTTAGTTCACATGTCAAGTAGCTGTTTAATAGATGGTATGCATTTGTTATATTTATATGTCTATACATTTTAGCTTAGTCCCTTTCTTAGAGTTCCATAGGTCTTAAGGTTTTTTTTATAAGAAATAGATGGTATGTAATGTCAGTACTGTATTTATTTATTTATATATTTATCTTTTTTCCTTAGTTTTAGATGATAGAATGTTTTTAGAATATTTATTAAATCAAATACTTTTAGCATATTGATTAGTTCTACTATACATTCAGGAGCCGTTAGTTCAGTGATGTAGCAAGTGTAATATAGCTTTTAGAATAGATAGTAATTAATTAAAGGACATGTGATGCACTATTTCTATTTATTTGAACTGTTTTCTTGAACTTTGTACAGTCTGAAGAAGCGTTCTGAGCAACGCGAAAGCGCTTACTGTGTTTCTTGTTATATATTAAAAGTGTGCTGTTCTGTTTGTTCAGCCAGTGGTGAGCCTTGGAGTTATTTATACGTTTATTCATAGATTTTTTACTACCAAGGCACTTCACCCTCGGGACTGTGTTTATTGACTTTGCTGATGAAGGATTATGTCTGAAAGCTTTATTATTAAAGTTTTGACGTGATTTCATGTGGTTTGTTTTATATATCCAGAAAGTTGACAGTTTGAGCCAGTCCTTGGATTTTAGTGGGATTAATTCCCCACCCCTTCGATTTAATGTGTTCAATTACTTTTTGTAATTGATCCTGCATGTCTTTTCATTTGACCCCTAAATCAGAGTGTCATCTATGTAATGAGATATTTGTATATCCTTTGGAATTTGCATTTCATCAAGATGTTCATCCACTACCCTTTGACATATGGTTGGGCTATGTAGGTAACCCTGACGTAATCTTGTAAAAGTATACTGCCTACCTTGTCAAGTAAATGCAAATTGACATAATTCTTCTCGGATATTGGTATGGTGAAAAAGGCATTTGCCAAGTCAGTTACAGCATACCAAGTTCCCTCATGTTTTTGTATGTTTTCAGTCAGTGTGATAGTATCCAGAATTACAGCTGTTAGAGGAAGAATATGTTTATTTAATTCCAGATAATTTACTGCCATTTTCCATGAACCATCACTTTTCTTTACCGACCGTACAGGGTTGTTCCATGCAGTAGTGGTTGTTTTTAAAATACCTGCATTCAGTAATTCTTGAACAGTCTCCCCTATCTATTTATGCCCCCCCCAGGAATGCGATACTGTTTCATGCTGACTACCTTAGTAGCCGAAGGTAATTCTACTGGTGGCATTTTAACATGTCCCACCATAACAGACATAGCTGAAGTGTATGGTTTTGTGTCAAATTGATGTTGGCCTTCTGCAAGATTCAAAGTCAACCTTTTCAGTATGTGAATTCTGATTATATATTCCAGAATAGGTACAATCATAGCAGGATATTTCTTTTTAGGTAACTGCCCTATTTTCATTTCAAGTACTGTTTGAACAGCTTCAAACTTTTTCCCTCCTAATCCTGTAATAGTGACATGTTGTTCTTTAAACAAGTTTGGGTTCCCATAGATTGAAGAGGCCACTGCTCCGGTATCAACCAGGGCACTGACTCTTTGCTCATTTTTATTACAACAATGAATCACAAGATCTACATAAGGTCATGCATCTTTGCGAGCCCATCCCCCCACCAGGGCTTGGCCAATTTCCTAATCAAATTTAATGTCAGTTGCCTACAATAAATCGGGATATAACTGAGGCTGGGTTGTTGAGGCTGTTGGCTCAGCTGAATCACTTGGGTCCCTAACAGATCTCCCCTTTTCCTTTCCTGACACTTGCACTTCTTTACCGATATTCTTGTTCTCATCATTCTTTTTATTTAATCCTCTCTTTTTATGGAGGTCCCACGTACTCTGCGTATCATTCCCATCCATTTTATCCCTACTCACTCCCTCCCTCTCTCCCTATGTAGGTCAATGAACATATCTTTCTTTGACACTTGATTTGAAGCTCCCTTTCGATCATCCTACTTGTTTTTTCTCCTGTCTCCCACATTATTCCTGGGTCCCCAATCTCTCGGTTTTCCTAACTGCATAATGGCTTCAGTGACATCTGAAAGAGGGTTACCAGTTTGATTGATTAATAGTGTCATCATTACATGTTTGTAAGCTGGAGGGGCTAGTCTGATGATTTTATTCCTTGTAGATGCAGACAGTGCACATTGCATTAATGCACCTGCCTGTCCTGTAACAATAGCAGATCTGATGTTATCCATGTCAATATTCATCACTCTTGAGTCCTAGGATCTGACATCAGATCCGAGCCGGCAACTTATCAGACAGATCCTAGGCTCGAGCTCCTCCCACTCCCATAATCCCTTGCTGCTTTCTAACCCTGAGATCTTGTTTGCTGCTCACCGCTTAGGATGTGATTCCATTGGCTTGAGTCTCTTCTGGGGATAAGTGCTTATTTTATACCTTCTTCTTGTATTTTTTTCCTGTAGAATTTAAATCTTTGTATTCTTTAGAATTGTAGCTGGTTTGCTATCAAAATGATGAGCACAGATACTCTACAGATGGGAAATTGAACAGCAGATGTCTGATTTCCATGTTCCCAACCATTATATAATTAAAAGTTCATATCAGTGAATGCTACTGTGCATTCATTGATACGAACTTGAAGTAATGAACAGAGATCGCAGTGCAGTGTGGATTGGGACATTCATTCCTTTCCTCACTATAGTTTGATCTTGGAGTTGGAATATATAATTAGCAGGGGGTTCAGGGGGGCTTGCCCCCCTGCAAAAACGTGATGTGAAGTGTAGGAGTTCCACTTACCTGAGCTCCTATACGGACATAATGTTTGATATTTGGCAAACATGTCGAATCTTCTGAATTCATTCAGCAGATTTGACATTTCACCTAAGTAATATTTTGAGTTCGGCATTCCGTTCAAGGTTTCAAACAGAATTTTTTTTAACTTTTGAGATTTTGATAGTAAACTGTTCTAGTCTTAGTTGTGTGTCTGTATCCTCCCCTTCTGTTTAGTTATTCTTATACTTTCCCTTCTTAAGCCTTTTGGCACCATTTTTCCTTGTGTAAAAAAAATCTCTATAGCCTAGGCTTATATTACCTTTTTTCTACTAGTGTTGTAGTGTGGTAGTTTTGTGTTTTGATTGTCTCTGCTGGTTTTTGAAATTTGGCTTGACTTCTGATAATGGGTTTTTGGTCTTTGTGTTTGGATTTGGTGAGCAGTTTGTTGTCTTCATTATGTCAGACAAGCCAGCAGGTTTTAAAAGGTGCTCCTTGTGCAGTTGAAAGATGCCCATTTGTAACTCGCACAAGGAGTGCCTCTATTGTTTGGGCGCCGACCACCTGGAGGTTGATTGCAACATTTGTGCCACATTCAATCCCAGGGCCTTTGTGGAGTATCAAAATAAGCTGTTGTTGAAGGGTTTTGTCTGGGGGGGGGTCCATTGACCCAGTCTCCGGCCACACCAGGTCCCTCTGACCACAAGAGAAAGGCTTCCTCTGTCCCGGGGTCCTCTTCTTTGAAGAAGCCCAGGCTGTTGGACCGTAGCTCCTCAGATCTGACTCCAGCCTCAGCTCTGTCAGATCTGATGACCTCGGGTCCTAGGTCCCATGACTCCACCCCTGGTTCCAAGGCTTCTGCTTCGAGGCCTTCAGATCTGAGTTTGTGGGAGTATACTCCCGGATCCAAGGCCTCTGGATTGAGACCTTTGGATCCGACCAATTCTAGACCTTCCACTGATCTGAGACATCTGGGTTCCAAATGCTCAGATCCTCAATTGTCCTCGGATCTGAGGCGGGCAGATCTAGGATCCATGTCAGATCCCACCATTGTTATGATGACTCGCCTTCAGGTTCTGGCATGGGGCAGCCTTTTGCAGCTCCCAGGCATAGAAGCCAATGTTCTGAGAAGCATAGAAGGCCCTCGGGTCCAGGCATGCTTCCCTAGCTGCGTCTTCTGCCTCTTCTACATCTTCCATGGAGCTTGCTTCCTTCTGACATGGACAGGATGATGAGGCCGTTCTTCAAGGCTCAGATTGATTTGGGGCTTTTTGTGTCCCCCTGGCCATCTGGCCAGAGGCCCTTCCCCTCCTCCTATGCTTTCTTATCCTCATGTGATCCTGGTGGCTTTGGGCTTCCACCCTCTTGGGGCACAGTGAGGAGGTGACTGGGATGCTTAGAGCTCATTATTTCTACCCCGTCTGACTACCTGACTGGTTCTGCTCTTCCTCCCTTAGAGCAGATGTGGTCCCGGACCTGACCAGTCACTCTGGAGTCCTTGGGGGAGGGTTCTGGTCCCATCTTTTTGCACCGGTCTCTGTCCCTCAGTGCTTTGGCTTTCAACAGCTCAGGGCCAGTATTATCCAGGGATTCTGAGGTGGTGGCATGCTCAGTTCCCTCTTCTCAGTTGATCTTATCTGCTGGGATTGAGGGAGGGGTATCATCCAGCCCTTTGGCCTTTTGGGTAGTAGAGAGGACTTTGTCCTCTGATAGAGCTGCCTCCCTTGCTACCCAGGGTGCTTCCCAGCCTTGGAGAGTGGACCTTCATCATCCTGCTCCTGGTCAGTGCTCTCAAACTGGCATTCAGGCAGGAGTTACCTCACTTGGGATCCCCCAGTCTTCTGAGTCCTTCCCTGAGCCACCCTCGGAGGAGGTGCCTCAGAAGAGATCATGCAAGAGGAGGCATCTGGACTCCCCTATGTAGTCTGTCACAGAGGATACAGACCTTGATGAAGGGGACAGGTTCCTCATTCGACCAAAGATGTCTCCTTTGGGGACATCCTGGAGATCTGTAAATTGAAAGCGAGTGGTCTTCCCTACCCCCGTCCTCTGAGGAGTCCATATTTCTGAAGGCATTCAGGATGGGACCATCTACCACCTGGGTCCCCCCCTCCACTGACAAACTGGTAGATATTTTCACTATCAGGGCATGAAAGGAGCCAGATACTGTGGAGCCAGTACCAAAAAGAGTGGATACGTTTTTAAGCCCTCCTAAAGATAGACAGTTCTGGTCAAAAAGCGTGCCAGTTGATGCTATAGTGGTAGCTTCTGCCACCAAGGAGGAGTTGACAGAGCCGAGTACATTTGTCCATTCCCCCAACCGATTATCTTAGGCGATCAACAGACACAGAAAGTGGGTCTTCAACTCAACTACCTTTGGTCTGTGGGTGCTTAATTTCTTGATACACTTTGCCCACCTCCAGAGGGATTTGATCAAGGAGCTCACCACTTCCGTTTATTAGTTGTTGCCTGCTGAGGACTTCAGAAAAGAGTCCCCCAAGCTTTCTACTCTTGTGACCCTATCTAATTCCTCAATGAGGTTGATTTCCAGTTCTGCAGAAGGCGCCTCCTGAGTGGCCGGGTACAGGTATCGCCATTCAGCATTTCACCTGGCTGTGCCTATGCGGGTTTGCAGAGTCCTTTTAAGCACTCTTCACCAATGCCCCTTTTGATGGATCAACTCTCTTCGGCCTATTGGTCAAAGAGTCACCTGCAGCAAGCAAGAAGAAAAGACCTTGTCATCTGTGGGAATCAAGTTTTCTACCCCTCAGCAGTCCTTTTCTAAGACACAATGAGGGACTAGAAAATTATGGTTCCAGAAGTCGCAGTCTTTCTTTCAAGATGCTCAGGATGAGCCCTCTTCTAGAGGTCAGGGAAGAGGGTTCAGTGGCAGACACCATCCTAGAGGTGGAGGTGGTCTGCAAAATCAGGGCTCCAGGGAACCCTTCTCTGAGAAGCCCTTTCAGCGCCCCTGATGTGCTGCCTGACTGTCTTGCCCTGGAGACAGTCGGGGGTCATTTATCAGAGCATCCTTTGGCCTGAGCAAGCATTACAAAAGATTGCTGGGTGTTAAACATTATTTCCAGGGGCTACTTCATTCCCTTTTTCCCAAACTCCCCATCCTCAAAAGTGTACCAAGGTATATCTTTAGAAGGCCAATCAACCTCTGTCGGGTATTTTGCATTGCACCCTTCCACTACAATGTAATTTGGGTTAGCATTACTTCTAAAATGATCCTGTATCATTGGGTAAGGACTTGTAAGACAAAATGTCTGAGAATCATGAGCATCCAGATTAACACCAACAGCCCCTGTTTTGTCTAACCTAACCACACATGCTATCAAAATTTCTCCCATTTTTTGTTTGAATCTGTCATATATTTCACCTATTTCTTGCTGAGTGAAATCTACCAATGCATTTAACAGCTCAGCATTAGGGTTATTAGGCGTGGACTGCAATTTTCTCCTGAGTATTGGTTTAGCTGTATAATTATCAGGAGCATTTTCATTTTCATCAGGATCAGAGGGATCTGAAGAAAATCAAATGTCCCCATCCCAGTCATCGGGGTCCCAATCAACCCCTGCTTTAGCGATACTCATTTATACTTTCCTTTTATTAATTTTACCCCTTTTTTCTGATATTTGTACTGCGCTACACGTACTGCAGCTTTTTCAGCCACATTTTAGTATGTATCTGCTTTATCCATTAACAATCAATTTTGACACTGTAACATTACAATCTGATTTTGCAATTCACATTTCTGTTTTTCTAGTACAGTTTGATTTACTTCAAATGACTTTTCCTGATGCTGTTTTCTTTAAGCAGCAAACAAAATCCAAGCCCACCTACCAATTGCATTAAGTTCTTTCCCTTCCCTACAGAACCTTTTGCATGCATGTTAATACAGATTGAGGTTCTGCATCTTTTAAACACATATCCCAGTTTTCACTCAAACCTGTACTACAAGACCACTCAGTATCCCACCCTGGAATTTCAACATTTGCAGCAGCAGTATCTTTATTCTTTTTCTTAAACATCTGTTGATTATGCCAAGAAAATGTATTGTCTAATGAGTTTAATTTTAACAGAATCAGAAATGATCAAGACAAAGAAATCAGGGAATAGTCACTTTATTACATTAAAATTAGAAAATACCTATAAAACAACACAGTATAACTTAAATAAAGCAATTCATCATAGTATATTAAGAAATAACATAATTAATTCATCACCAATAAAGCTAAAAGCTTCATCCTTGCCAAAACTTTGACTGGGAAGCCCCCTTTCAGCCAGGCAGGAGTCTTTATTGGGAAAGTTCCTGGGCCGTGCATCTGCTCCACAGGTGAGGCTTCTGTCTGACTGAGCAGAAAGTCCCATCTTTTAAAGGCTATGTGTATTGATACACACAGGATTAGCAAAGATTATGTTGAAACAAAATATAGGCATTGGTTGGACGCCCAGGAATGCTCCAAGTAAGCCTGCTAGTTTCTTTGGTTACCTGAAAACATCAAGAATGTGCAAAACAAGTTATCTGCCAGGTCTCAGGGTCATGGAGGTTGTGCATGAACAAGAAGGAATGTGAAAAACAAGTCATAAAGTAGCCTCAAAAGCAAGAAGGAATATGAAAAACAAGTCATAAAGTAGCCTCAAAAACAAGAAGGAATGTGAAAAACAAGTCATAAAGTAGCCTCAAAAACAAGAAGGAATGTGAAAAACAAGTCATAAAGTAGCCTCAAAAACAAGAAGGAATGTGAAAAACAAGTCATAAAGTAGCCTCATTCCCATAGTTATATAGAAAAATAGAGGAAAATACAGCATAAAGAATATTAACCCTTTACTGTACTAGTTTTACCATACCAAGTCAACAGTCAATTCACTTACTCTCAAGGTATTCTTTTCATATTACACTGATGCACCCCATACTACTACTACTGACTGCCTGGATGATTCAATTCTGACACCTTTTGGGCACCTTATTTTTGAGTAGATGCAGCAGGTACTAAAGAAAGCAAGAAAACCTGCTTCTAGAAGGTCATATACTGTCAAGTGGAAAAGATTTTTTAGTTGGTTCATAATCAATAACCCAGAACCCTAATGAGGATTATGTACCACTCGTCATATTTCTGAGAGTTACTATTCACTGGCCCATCTTATTCCTTTATCAAGGCTCATCTTGCAGCTATTTCAGCATGTATGGTCATGAATCCACCCCAGTCCTCTGTTTTTACTTAAATCTTGAAAGGGGCTTTACACATGAGGTCATAGAGAAAGAAAAGTGGTTCCTTCCTGGGATCTTAACTTTATTCTGGAAAAACTATGTCTACATTTGAATCCGCTCATGTGGGAGATTTACAGTTCATTACTTGGAAAACAGTTCTTATTGCTCTGATAGCTACAAGAAGAGTATCAGAGTTAGAAGTTCGCATGCTAGGTGAACCCTATCTCGTATTCTACAATGATGTCAAAAAACAAGGAAAACAGGTAGAGTCTTACAAACAATGAAAAATGAAAGGCAGCTGTTGCAAGACAAATAAACAGAAAACTCCAAATCCTCCTTTATCAACCACATTCATAATTACCATGCCCCCACCTTTATCAGGTTTCATTATTCTTACAACCACATTCATAATTACCATGCCCCCACCTTTATCAGGTTTCATTATTCTTACAACCACATTCATAATTACCGTGCCCCCACCTTTATCAGGTTTCATTATTCTTACAACCACATTCATAATTACCATGCCCCCACCTTTATCAGGTTTCATTATTCTTACAACCACATTCATAATTACCATGCCCCCACCTTTATCAGGTTTCATTATTCTTACAACCACATTCATAATTACCATGCCCCCACCTTTATCAACCACATTCATAATTACCGTGCCCCCACCTTTATCAGGTTTCATTATTCTTACAACCACATTCATAATTACCATGCCCCCACCTTTATCAGGTTTCATTATTCTTACAACCACATTCATAATTACCGTGCCCCCACCTTTATCAGGTTTCATTATTCTTACAACCACATTCATAATTACCATGCCCCCACCTTTATCAGGTTTCATTATTCTTATGTCACGATGCTCTAAAATTTCACTTAATAGTTTTCTCTCATCACAGTCCAAGTTAGCTTGACCAGGTTTTTTTATACTTGTTCACTAATAAGTTCCTGATATCAGCTTCACATAGATTCTCAAACAGCTGTACTAGGGAGTGTGATGGGGGTAAAAAAAATACTAGGCCTACGTGTATCCAAATGGCCAGTAATAGTATTGTTATCATGAAAATGTAAGGCCAAATTAAGTTTTCTTGTAAATAATTTAAGTTGTATAATAGAGTCAGTGAGCATCCCTTCCTTAATAGGAACAAAATTAAAGCCCTTGGATAATAACTCGGCCCACCTGGTGTCAACTCGGACCTGGCTGTAGTTATAAATGTTAAAATCACAGTTATTATTGCTAATAACATTAAGTACCAGACCACTATTGTTATCATTGTCAAAATTGTTGTCAGGGTTTATCTCCTGTATGAACCCCATCTCCCCCTCCAGGAACCCATCCCAGGGTTGTTGCCATTCCTGTAGTAATCCTGCCTCCCCTGTCTCTGGTTCTGTAACCTCTTTGACCTCCGTAAAGGAGGTTGCTCTAAAGGGGAAACATTTCCACTATTGCCTTGTGCATGCTCTTCAATTTCATTGTCCTCAGTACAAGAAATGTTATTAACAGAAAAACTATGTTGTCCCCTCGATGGATCTGGATATGCTCTACCATTCTCATAGTCCACCTTATCCCTTAATAATTTCCTTTCCTTCCTAGTCTTTAATTCAGTTAGTTCGGTGTCAACATGATTAAATACAGCATTAAAGTTATTACGTTTCATATCAAACAACAAGTCATTTTTAATGCTTAAATCTAAAGTGTTAATCTCCCTTAATAACAATGACATTTTACGGTTTTTGTTAGATATCAAAATTTGAAGCAATTCACACCCTTGCCTGTTAAAAAATTGTAGAAGTTCTTTATGAAGGTGTGAGTCCTTTTCCAGTCCAGTGGGAAATTTCCATAAACGGAGCCCCTTAGGCACCTACTCTCTTTTGGTACACTCAGTTAAGTATTCATTTTCCAGTTGCAATTTTTTATATTTCAGAAGTAGCCCTCTAAAACTGGAAATTTGTTGGTCCAATGTACCTGAGTTAACATGATTATTACTAAAATTAGAAACTCGATTAAAACCAGTTTCGGTTTTAAGCCATTGCTCAACCGATACATTAATAGTCACTTCCTGCCTATCGACAAAAACATTCTGAGTCTGTGTGTTACAGCTAAAACCATTGGTGTTACCACAAACTAAGTCAATTTCCTGGTTGCTGTGAAGGCCCATTCTTTGGGCTGGTGTAATAAGCAAATCACTAGTCTCTGAACCTTGTGAATTAGTAATGTCATTCGACCCTAAATAAAGAGGGTTAGACATTAATTTGTCCACTTTTTTAGATAAATCGGAAACTGTTGCAGTTAAAGTGGATACAGATCTAAGTAGAGTCTGCAGTTCTGCATCGCCAGTGTCACACATCTGCTCGCCTCCATCTATGACAACAAACAAGGAAAACAGGTAGAGTCTTACAAACAATGAAAAATAAAAGGCAGCTGTTGCAAGACAATAGCGACGCTTGGTAGGTGGTAAATCCTTTATAAGCAGAAAACTCCAAATCCAGAAAAATACAGACAATATTCATCCAAGGTAAAACAGTGCAAGCAAACACAGCAGTATTAAGCACTTTCTTCTGGAAGATGACTTCCTCAGAATACAAAATACTGAAATTAGCACCTGTTTAAATACATTGCTTACCCAATCACAAATAAGCTGACATAATTTCCCTCATTAACAAGGCTGCAAATACGTAATGCAAGCCAAATATAAAACAATAATACATATAAAAAGTTTAAAACATCCCTAAACAATATATATATAACTAAATAAAAAACATAGATTTTAATTTCAACAGAGAAGATAAAGAAATGTTATCATTTAACCCAGGAGCATAATAAGCATCAAGCCTAATTTGCCATTTGAGTTCTACAAATTCCAAATACTCATTCAAGGGTCCCTCACGAGGTCCCAGATCTACCTGTTCCAAAATAAAGAACAGGAAGGAATGGGTAGGTTCACTAACCAAATGTATATATAGTGCATTCTTTTCATTTTTGTTTCTGATATCATATAAATGTTGATAAATCCTAAACCTTAGGGCATTCTTAGTTTTACCTACATAGAAACTTGCACAGAATCTACACAAGGTCAAATACACAACCCCTTTAGTGTAACAGTACATCCTTTTTGAACTGGAAATATATCCAAAGTTTTTGAGCTTGATTTTTTCTCTGTCCATAACATAAGGGCATTGGGCACACCTCCCACACTTAAAGGTACCACCATTGTGGATGTCAAATTTTTGCCTTTCAAATAGTCCTTTAAGGGAAGTGTCTCTTTTGTAAACCACTTGCTGTTCAATACCAAATTTCCATGATAATTCACGGTCAACATCAAATATTTTCCAATATTTGGAAATAAGGTTTTTAATGTCATAAAAATTGGATGTGTAAGTAAGAGTAAGCACCCGTCCAAAATTTAAAGGTTTACAGTCATTATGACTTTTGGTGGACACCTGCCCTAGTAGTGCAAGAAAATGACCATTCATTCTTTTAGTCTTAACTTCATTAAAAAATATCTATGACAAAGGTTTCAGGGTACCCCTCTTACAAAACATGTTTTTTAATGTTTCACATTCACTAAGAAAATCCGCAAAGTCAGACACCATTCTGGCCAGTCTTACATATTGGCCCTTAACTAGGGCTTTTTTCTGGTGCAATGGGTGTGCGCTTGTATAATGCAATAGTGAATTTGAATAGGTAGGTTTCCTATATAGTTGTGAAATAAAACAATTGTGTTCAAAGTCTTTCTTGATGGTAACATCTAAGTAATTAATCAGTTCTACATTGCTATTCATAGTAAACTTAAGAAAACTTGTAGTTCCATTAATATAGGTGAAGAACCTCTTCAGGTCGTCCTCACTATCTTTCCAGAACAGGACTATATCATCAAAGCATGCACAAGGCAATAGTGGAAATGTTTCCCCTTTAGAGCAACCTCCTTTACGGAGGTCGGAGAGGTTACAGAACCAGAGACAGGGGAGGCAGAATTACTACAGGAATGGCAACAACCCTGGGATGGGTTCCTGGAGGAGGAGATGCGGTTCATACAGGAGATAAACCCTGACAACAATTTTGACAATGATAACAATAGTGGTCTGGTACTTAATGTTATTAGCAATAATGACTGTGATTTTAACATTTATAACTACAGCCAGGTCCGAGTTGACACCAGGTGGGCCGAGTTATTATCCAAGGGCTTTAATTTTGTTCCTATTAAGGAAGGGACGCTCACTGACAATATTATACAACTTAAATTATTTACAAGAAAACTTAATTTGGCCTTACATTTTCACGATAACAATACTATTACTGGCCATTTGGATACACGTAGGCCTAGAATTTTTTTACCCCCATCACACCCCCTAGTACAGCTGTTTGAGAATCTATGTGAAGCTGATATCAGGAACTTATTAGTGAACAAGTATAAAAAACCTGGTCAAGCTAACTTGGACTGTGATGAGAGAAAACTATTAAGTGAAATTTTAGTGCATCGTGACATAAGAATAATGAAACCTGATAAAGGTGGGGGCATGGTAATTATGAATGTGGTTGTAAGAATAATGAAAGCTGATAAAGGTGGGGGCACGGTAATTATGAATGTGGTTGTAAGAATAATAAAACTTGATAAAGGTGGGGGCATGGTAATTATGAATGTGGTTGTAAGAATAATGAAAGCTGATAAAGGTGGGGGCACGGTAATTATGAATGTGGTTGTAAGAATAATCAAACCTGATAAAGGTGGGGGCACGGTAATTATGAATGTGGTTGTAAGACTAATGAAACCTGATAAAGGTGGGGCACGGTAATTATGAATGTGGTTGTAAGAATAATGAAACCTGATAAAGGTGGGGCACGGTAATTATGAATGTGGTTATAAGAATAATGAAACCTGATAAAGGTGGGGGCACGGTAATTATGAATGTGGTTGTAAGAATAATGAAACCTGATAAAGGTGGGGGCACGGTAATTATGAATGTGGTTGATAAAGGTGGGGGCACGGTAATTATGAATGTGGTTGTAAGAATAATGAAACCTGATAAAAGTGGGGGCACGCTAATTATGAATGTGGTTGATAAAGGTGGGGGCACGGTAATTATGAATGTGGTTGTAAGAATAATAAAACTTGATAAAGGTGGGGGCATGGTAATTATGAATGTGGTTGTAAGAATAATAAAACTTGATAAAGGTGGGGGCATGGCAATTATGAATGTGGTTGTAAGAATAATGAAACCTGATAAAGGTGGGGGCACGGTAATTATGAATGTGGTTGTAAGAATAATGAAACCTGATAAAGGCTTGGGCATGGTAATTATGAATGTGGTTGTAAGAATAATGAAACCTGATAAAGGTGGGGGCATGGTAATTATGAATGTGGTTGTAAGAATAATGAAACCTGATAAAGGTGGGGGCATGGTAATTATGAATGTGGTTGTAAGAATAATGAAACCTGATAAAGGTGGGGGCATGGTAATTATGAATGTGGTTGATAAAGGTGGGGGCATGGTAATTATGAATGTGGTTGTAAGAATAATGAAACCTGATAAAGGCGGGAGCATGGTAATTATGAATGTGGTTGATAAAGGTGAGGGCACGGTAATTATGAATGTGGTTGTAAGAATAATCAAACCTGATAAAGGTGGAGGCACGGTAATTATGAATGTGGTTGTAAGAATAATGAAACCTGATAAAGGCGGGAGCATGGTAATTATGAATGTGGTTGATAAAGGTGGGGGCATGGTAATTATGAATGTGGTTGATAAAGGTGGGGGCATGGTAATTATGAATGTGGTTGATTATAAGAGCAGGATGATGGAATTTCTGCATAGTGATGTCTATCTTGAGGTCTCACGAAATGAGATTAATATAGCATATCGTAATATTGACCTGGAATTGGAAAAGCTGTTATTAAATGGGTAAATTACCTTAGAAACTCATAATTATATGCTTATAAGCCATCCTAAAATACCCACAATTTTTGGCATACCAAAAATTCATAAATCCTTAGAAAATCCACCATTAAGACCAATTGTGGATGCAAAAGCCTCAAAAACGTATAGTATTACTAAGTTCATTGACAATATGACCAAAAACATTCTAGATTCACGTAGTCTTGTGGTTAGGAACTCATGGGACTTTCTTACTAAAGTTAAACAGGACATGTTTTTTGATAGTAACATATTAGTCACTATTGATGGTTGTGATCTCTTTTCAGTTATTCCACATCAAATTGGCCTTGAATGGTTTTATGACTATTTATGTGCCAATTCAATACTTAATCATAACACCATTCTGACTTTACGAACATGTATGGAAATAATATTAGAGAATAATTTTGTGACCTTTGAAGGACATCTTTTTAAGCAAAAACAGGGTATTGCAATGGGTGCGTGCTGTGCTCCAGTGTTTGCCAACATTGTCTTGGCACAATGGGAGGACTTGTTTATTACCAACTCGGAATTTAGGACTTCATGGATATTGTATGGGCGATACCTAGATGATATAGTCCTGTTCTGGAAAGGTAGTGCGGACAACCTGAAGAGGTTCTTCACCTATATTAATGGAACTACAAGTTTTCTTAAGTTTACTATGAATAGCAATGTAGAATTGATTAATTACTTAGATGTTACCATCAAGAAAGACTTTCAACACAATTGTTTTGTTTCACAACTATATAGGAAACCTACTTATTCAAATTCACTATTGCATCATACAAGCGCACACCCATTGCACCAGAAAAAAGCCCTAGTTAAGGGCCAATATGCAAGACTGGCCAGAATGGTGTCTGACTTTGCGGATTTTCTTAGTGAATGTGAAACATTAAAAACATGTTTTGTAAGAGGGGCTACCCTGAAACCTTTGTCATAGATATTTTTAATGAAGTTAAGACTAAAAGAATGATTGGTCATTTTCTTGCACTACTAGGGCAGGTGTCCACCAAAAGTCATAATGACTGTAAACCTTTAAATTTTGGACGGGTGCTTACTCTTACTTACACATCCAATTTTTATGACATTAAAAACATTATTTCCAAATATTGGAAAATATTTGATGTCGACCCTGAATTATCAGGGAAATTTGGTATTGAACCGCAAGTGGTTTACAAAAGAGACACTTCCCTTAAAGGACTGTTTGAAAGGCAAAAATTTGACATCCACAATGGTGGTACATTTAAGTGTGGGAGGTGTGCCCAATGCCCTTATGTTATGGACAGAGAAAAAAATCAAGCTCAAAAACTTTGGATATATTTCCAGTTCAAAAAGGATGTACTGTTACACTAAAGGGGTTGTGTATTTGGCCTTGTGTAGATTCTGTGCAAGTTTCTATGTAGGTAAAACTAAGAATGCCCTAAGGTTTAGGATTTATCAACATTTATATGATATCAGAAACAAAAATGAAAAGAATGCACTATATAAACATTTGGTTAGTGAACCTACCCATTCCTTCCTGTTTATATTGGAACAGGTAGATCTGGGACCTCGTGGGGGACCCTTGAATGAGTATTTGGAATTTGTAGAACTCAAATGGCAAATTAGGCTTGATGCTTATCATGCTCCTGGGTTAAATGATAGAATTTATTTATCTTCTCTGTTGAAATTAAAATCTATGTTTTTTATTTAGTTATATATATTGTTTAGGGATGTTTTAAACTTTTTATATGTATTATTGTTTTATATTTGGCTTGCATTAAGTATTTGCAGCCTTGTTAATGGGGAAAATGATGTCAGCTTATTTGTGATTGGGTAAGCAATGTATTTAAACAGGTGCTATTTTCAGTATTTTGTATTCTGAGGAAGTCATCTACCAGACGAAAGCACTTAATGCTGCTGTGTTTGCTTGCACTGTTTTATCTTGGATGAATATTGTCTGTATTTTTCTGGATTTGGAGTTTTCTGCTTATAAAGGATTTACCACCTACCAAGCGTCGCTTTTGTCTTGCAACAGCTGCCTTTTATTTTTCATTGTTTGTAAGATTCTACAATGATGTGATTACTCTAATAACAAATCCCTCATTTGTGGCCAAAATAGCCTCAGAGTTTATTTTGAATCAAGCCCTCAATCTCCTGGAGTTCTACCTAGAACCTCAAAACCAAGGGAAAAATTCTACATACTCTAGACACGCATAGATAGCTCATGTATTATCTTTACAGAACTTAAGTTCTTTAGCAAAGCTAATCAGCTCATTATTTCTTCTGATGAGACTAAGAATGGAGAACCTGTATTGAAGGAAATTAGACAAGCTGTCCTTGGCTATTGCATTTTGTTATCTCCAGCATGGCAAACCTATTCCAGGCAGTATCAAGGCACACTGTGTGAGAACCTTATTCTCTACAGTGGCATCCTAGAAAGGAGTGGACTCTGGAGGCATTCTAGAGGTAGCTTCATCCTCTTTACATACATTTACAAAGCACTACAAACTATTCCTTTTCCAGGTCCATAACTAGCAATGTATGCTCTAGAGACCCTTGGACCTTATCATTCCTTCCTACCAGGTCGGATAACCTCTGGTATTCAACCAAAGTAGCCAAAGGCTATTGCAGCTTTGGGAATGATGACCATAGTACAGTCATGTAAGAATTTACTGTAACAGTAGATGTTTGAATTCCACACTGCTGCAGTATCATCGGGACTTCCGTGGCCCTACACTTTCCTGTCCAGAGGGGTTCTGGGCACATTGCGATATTTTGAGGATGCCAACGGGTACAGGGGGAGGTCAGACACCTCCCCCCTTGCCGGGCCGGAGCTCTCGGGAGCACCCACCCATCATCCCCCTTTTCCTTCTTATGCATAATTGTTTTTGGAATATAAAATACTTCTATGTTCATACCTGATTAGAGGATCAGGATGACATTGCTTTCCTTTTTTTCTACTGGCAAGAAAGTCTTGAGGTTCCTTTCCCCCTGGCTGCTATTTATCTGATTGGTGCTGGCCAATTAGCAGCCAGAAGGAATATACGAGAGGTAGCCAGAGCTTTTGAAACAGGCTAGTTGTTGCTTACTATGCAGGAAACAAAACAAATAGTCAAAGGCTACTGCAGCAGTGTGGAACTGTAACATCTGCTGTTATGGGAAGTTCTTACATGACAATATTTTTTTTCCAGTTCAGGAGCAGAGTAGAATTTGGGACTTCAGTCTTGCATGTGGCCTTTTAGAGGGCTCTGATAAGACAAACCTTCCAGCCTTTGTTCAGAATCCTCTTCCTTTTATCCATTTGGGATCCTTCCCATGTATCAAGAATTCTGTTGCAACTATGATCAATATAAAGAATGTATTACAGCTGCATGAAAAACTGACTGAGAAGGATCATTGTTGCAATACTATTTCTCTTACCACTTTCCCTCTTGAGACCGGCCTTAGTCATGTAACATAGTCCTATGGGTATAAGAATGAGAGGTACGTGGCATCCTTTTGCAGGCATGGAGTCTGCAGTTTAGGTGACAAGGGTTTGATTAACAGCTCCAACACTTTAAACAGCCAAGTAGCCACTGTAGCACCCCTACAGTGTCATCCTGCTTGGTAAGATCCGACCATAAAGCAATCACTTTCAAAGTCACCAACTCCCCTGACCCCCCTTGCTAGGGTTGATCAAAAAAACTTTTCCAAAGCTGACTACAGCCTCCTGAGAGCAGGTATAAGCAGCTTCACAGCCACCATCTCATCAGTTAGTACAA
The DNA here is from genome assembly GCF_019279795.1 of Protopterus annectens. NCBI lineage: Eukaryota > Metazoa > Chordata > Ceratodontiformes > Protopteridae > Protopterus > Protopterus annectens. Next base: position 75,034,371 of record NC_056733.1, on the reverse strand, counting down.
GCACTAATGTCCAAGCCTACACCAAAAAGCTATATGAGCACCTATATAGCTGCATGGACTCAGCAATACCTGACAGGACTAAATCATCTTCCTCAAGGAAGAGTGAACCTGTCTGGTGGACAGCAGCAATAAACAGACAGACTCTATAATAAAAGGAAAAATTCCTGTCCAGGACCAAGAAGGAGCAGATGCCAAGTTGGAAGCAAGCTCTCCTTTGTCTGAACAAGCAAATAAGGTCACTAGTGAAATCGGCTAAGGCCAGCTTCGAGTCCAAATTGGCCACATTCACTAAGGACAATCACAAGGCCTTCTTTGCATAAATCCATAGTCTCAAAGATAACTCCCAAATCTGCTCTGAATTGGTGATCAAGAGTACCACATACACAAATGCCATATATATATATATAGCCAACCTGCTGGCAGACAAGTACATTTAATGCCCTCTCAAAGGCAAAAAATATAGCCTTCATGGGACCCAATAACAAACCTGGCTGTGTCCTACATGAACTCAGGCAAGAGCTCTCAGCACCACTAGGCACCCTATTCAACAAAAGCCTGTGCACTGGCTTCATTCCAGCAGAATGGAGGACAACCACTGTCATCCTTCTACACAAACGTGGGGCATCCACCGACCCAGGCAATTATAGGCCCATCAGCCTAACTAGCCTGATCTGCAAGGCCATAGAACACATTACCCTTATAAACAAGGACATTGGCAACCTCCAAATGCTTGATCCCACACAGTTTGGTTTTGTCAAATGGAGATCATGGCTGTTAAACTTGGTCACCTTCTTTTAAACAGTCACCAAAACCATAGATTAGGGGTAGACAGTACACACCACCTACCTTGACCTAGACAAAGCCTTCAACACTATTCCCCACTCTGGCATAATAGATGAACTCTCCCAGCTAGGCATCAACCTGTATATTACCAGATGGTTAGCTAACTGGCTCACTGATAGAACCTACTCAGTCAAAATAGGGGAAGCCACCTCTAGTAGTAGACCTGTAGCAAGCAGTGTACCCCAAGGTTCAGTCTTGGGGCCTCTACTGTTTGCAATATACTTTTCTGAGGTGCAAGCCAAAACCAGTGGTCTATGGCTGACCAAGTTTGTAGACGACTGCAAGCTGGGCATTGTCATAAATTCCCCTAATGACGTGAACATCCTCCAAGAGGGCCTTACCCAAACTAATGACTGGTGTCAGAAGCATGGCCTCAAACTGAATGCCAAGAAATGCATCATTATTCCCTTTGGGGAAAGTGGAGTCCCCACTAATTATCACATAAATAGCAATGTACTAAGCATGCAGTCAGTCATGAGGGACTTGGGCACCCAGGTTGATAGCAACCTGACTTTTGGCCACCACTTTACCTCCATTATATGGAAGGCTTTTTGCTTGGCTCACCTCATAAGTAAGGGTATTTCATCCAGGAACAAGGAGGTCATAACATCTCTGTACTCCTCCATTATCAGACCCATTATCGAGTACAATGCCCCCTTCGGCATGTACCTTGCCAAGCACATGCAACACTTGGAGAGATCATAGAGGTTCCTGACCAGGAAAATCCAGGGACTCAAACATCTATCCTATACAGATAAGGTAAAAACCGTGTCCCTGTACTTAGTCTCATTCAGACTGCTCAGAGGTGACCTGTGTCTGGCATACAAGGCCATCTCAGGCTCAGCCTTGATGGAGTTGCTGCATATCGGTAAGTCAAACTGCATATCGGTAAGTCAAAAAAAAATGCAAACACAAAATAAAGTGGGGGCTTCATCCCCACACCCCATGAAGTGGGAGGGCTGTGCCCCCACACCCCCTACTTAAATATACCAACTCCAAGATTGAATCACATTGGAGGAAATGGCAAAGTCCCAAAAATGGCCCAGTAATTTTTTTCCTTGGGAAAAAAAATCACTGTTCCATGTCTTCGCTATTTAGTGATTTCGATGTTTACAGCTCGATAAAAGAACTTTCGCTCTTTTAAGCTTTCGAGCTTATAATATAGACCCCAGAAAATATACCCCTGGGATTCCACCTGTGTCCCTGATGGACAGGGAAAACAGGTGCTGACTTTGTGGTAACATGGGCAAAATACTTGACTAGGCTTATAAGGGCCTCAGGGCCAATAGCCTAGTATCATATGAACCTGTAAGGAGAGAAAAGAGTGAAGGTGTTTGGCATGCTTGTCTTTCCTGAGGGAGGGGAGCGAAGGGATGGAATGCTAGGGTAGCATACTGGAATGGTGCAATTTCTGTTTACATGCCCCTTTGCCTTCCATAACCAAGTGTACACAGAGGTGGACGCCATAAAATAACCCTCAAACCACCCGTAATGGGCTACCTAAATGATAGTCCCTGACAGCCAACTTTTGCCACTGGTGATGATGGAATTAATGGGTCAGTTGGCTGAGGAGAGGGCTGATGATCAACACTCAACAGGGGCAAAGACAGCAAAAAATAAATATCATATTTTTTCCCATGCCTAGACCTGCAGGCCTTCCTTGCACCTGAAGCCAGGGAACTGCAGTTGAGACTTTGATTACCATTTAGCATTATTAATGGATTTTCTGTTAATAGGGCATAGTCTTGACACTTTCAGTGGCAAAACAGCATACTGTAGCATGGGCCAACTACTTTTTCATCTGAAATGCAAGCATATGCATCTCATGTTGGGTGGAGTCAGCATTTTAATGTCTGCAGCACTCCAGGAATCAGGTGGAGATCCATCTGCTGGTAATTCCAATATGTCCGGTAGTCTTCTGCAACAGTAATCCTATCATTATGGTGGGATGTTCTTCAGTGGATTGCTGTTGTAGAACTAATTACATATGGGAATCGGCTGCAGGCTGACATCTTCCGGACTAGCTCTGCTTATGCTAGGCATTCAAGCTGATGTCCACAGAGTTCCAGGATTTGGGGCAGTCAGACAGATTGTCCAGCTGCTGCTAAACCCGTATATCATGACATCTGCTACAACAGCAGTCCTTCTCAGATACCTTCTGTCATGTTGAGATATTCTCCGTATGGATCACTTTTGCACTAGAATTCATTGTATATTGGAACTGACTATAGACTGGCTTCTGCCTGAGTAGCCCAACTCCAAGAGCTCTGCTTATGCAAGGGTGTGGGCCAATGGTATCCCCACACAGAAATGCATATCTGCATCCCAGATAAAAGGGGAAGTTGGCTTGCACCATTTTTGCTCCAGGCATTTGCACTTCTTGACATTTGAGCCTATACTCACTGGTTTGCTATCTACAGTATCAGAACTTCTGTTGAGAAGCTTCAAAAGGTAAACACCCTATTTGGGAATGATAATCTGTTTTATATATGTATATGTGTGTGTGCTCTAATTCTGTGACAATATTGTTTGCCAGTGTCATTTAGTAATTTGTTTGAAAATGATTACTCTTCCTGGAATAGGATTTCTGGACACCTGAATATCTATTGTGAGTATAGGCATCGATTCCCATATAAAGATTATCATCCTAAAATGTCTTTTTTGATTTAAGTCTCTTTAAGTCAGTATTTATAAAATGTGTTGCGATTTTACCTGAAAAGACAAAAGGAAACCCAACACTTAAAGTGGTACTGTTGCAAAAGATATTGACACCCATGTTGTAGGTATCAGCAGTTTATTTCTTTTGTGGAAGGTCTTTCCCCCAAGAGGAAAGTGCAATGAGGTTGAGAGAGGACCCTCAAGAAATACACCAGAGAGAAAATGGCCAGCAACAGTATCATAGACATAAAGATGCATAAACCAATGATTTACTCTTCTGATCCATGGTACTGGCTTCTTCTAGCCTCTGTCTGTCTTCGGAGGTAAGCATGCAGTTAGCTACCAGCACATCATTGTAGGCAGAGTATCATGCAGAAGATATGCCACATACCTAGTTCATTAGATAGAACAGCTGACCTCTGGTTTCAGTCCGTGGTGCTTTCTAAAGAAAGAGGATGGTCTTGCATGGTTTTATTTATTTTATTTGTCCTTTGGTGACCAGGAATGTCCGACTGAGCCAAAGGCTCATTTTCAGTGGAAGCCCAGGAAGAAAAGCTCCACAATAAATTCAAAAAACATTTAAGCAGCAGTAGTTGATGAGTACTTACATACAGGGGGAGAAAAGCCCTGCACCAGATTAAATATTTTTCAATGAACTCGGGAGAAGTGCAACAGAAAAAAAATATTTTACGGTAGTATAATATGTACTGCATGTAGCAAGACACTTTGCTGAAGTAAATAGTCTGTGTCAGGTAAACCTAATATATATACTTATTCAAAATACTGACTATATATATTTTTTTTCAATAATTTTTATTTATTCTTTGCATCAAACAGAGCAGTAAATGACAAGTATCACATACAGGAAGACCATATGAATATTAAGTAATTGTTATACATTGAAAGAAATGCAAAAATAGGTTGATTAATCAAACAATACTATTTACACTATATACATAGATGCTTTCACAATTCCGTATAGTAAGACAAGAAGGAAAATATGGGTTGTTTTGCAAGAGTTATTATAAGTACAATATAAAGAGAAAAAAGAAATTTACTTTTAGGTGTTAGGGATATATGATATTGTATAAGAGCTCTTTGTAATCATAAAGTATGGGCATTATTGTCATTTATGCAATAATCATATTATAGATCTGTTCCCATAGCTTCCTAAATTTGATATTTTTGTCCCTTTTATTAATTATTATTTTTTGGGCTAATAAATGTTTGATTGCCATTAATCTGAAGTTCTCCCATGAGTTATTAGTTGAGTTAAGCCAGTTGGTCGCTATATAGAGTTTCATTAAGAGAAAGATATTAATTAGGGTAATTGCTTGTTTTTGGGGAATATTATTTGGAAGAATATGTAGTAAAGTAAATTCCCAAGTGAGTGTAGTTGTTTAGTAGCCCGTTTTTTGTAAATGAAATTTAAGGGAATTCCAAAGTTTAAATACACATTTGCAGCTCCAGAAAAGGTGGATTATGTCGGTAGTTTGATCTTTACAGTGTGGACAGAGTGGGGATTTCTTAGGGTTAAATTTATGTAGAATAGCAGGAGTGAAATACTCGTTGTTGTAGATCATAAGTTGGGTGAAAGCCAATTTCTGAAGGGATATGGATTTTATTGTTAGGTTAATTGCCTGAATCAATTGATGGTTGTCAGTGTGAGAGAGGTTTTTCCTCCAATAATCAGAAATGAGGATATAATCTTGAATTTAATGTCTTTAATTATTTTATATGTAAATGTAGTAAATTTTTTTGTTGAGAGGATAGTCTTCCAAAGTAAGTTACACGTTGCTAAATCTTCATTGTTTATGTTAGACCTGTGTAAGTAGCTGATACATAATTCTTTAATCTGTCTCAGGATCAGTAAGTATGATTTGGGGAGGTTCAATTGGTTCCTTAATTCTTGCACAGGACAATTTAAATATGGATGTACGTCTTGGATTGTTATGTTTAGAAGATGCGGGAATTGGTTTAGGTTTAAAGTTTGGTTATTTATTTTAATATTAGGGTTTTTATGTAAGGGTTGTAATGTCATCATAGCTTGTAAAAGGTTTAGAGATTTGAAAAGTTTTTGTGTTAGTAAAATGGAGTGTTTGAGGGGTTCTATTAAGTTACAAGATTTCATAACATTGGTATTTAGAAATGGTAATGTTTTGGGATTAATGTCTAGACTTTTAGTGTGATTGTGGTAGATTCTAATCTAATTTGGGCACCAGGCATTGTCTTTTGGGTTGTGTTCAGCTACCCGTAAAACTCTATTGCTGTTTATGATTAAGTAGTATGCCTCAAAGTTTGGAAGGTCTACACCACCTTTATTTTTGGGAATTGTTAGTTTGTTTGTTTTTTCGGTTCCCAAATGAATTTTGCAAGCTCGGTGTGTATTTGCTTAAATAAGTTGTTTGGGTATGGTTATCTGGGAATTCATGAAGATATATAATAATCTGGGTAAGATGTTCATTTTAATTACGGAAACTTTGGCCAAAAATGGTAGCTTCAAATTTTTCCATCTATTAAGGTCTAGTGAAATGTCTAGCCATTTTTGCTTTATGTTGTTTGAGTAAAAATCCTTGTTGTTTGTAGAGAATGTGATACCTAAGTAGTTAATTACTTATTCAGTTTTTAATTTCCCTAATAGTGGCAAAAGAGAGAATGGTTTAGGAGTTTTTAGAGGGAAAATGCTAGATGTTCTTCATTCCACATTGCTGCAGTCCTAACACTTGGGTAGTCCGCTGTCCCAGTCGGCCCGAATACCAAAGTATATGGCTGACGTCGGTCAAGGCGCAATAGTCTGACGTCAGGACGTCAGGGTACAAATGCGCATGACCGACGTCATATCCTCAGTCTTTTTTGCCGCATGGTCCGATGCAGAAGCAGTTTTGCGAGTGCAGGTTGGCGTTCTGAACTTTTCTGAAGTCGGAGTTTCAGACCGAATCAAAGTTGGCTGAGTACCCGTTGGGAATATTTTGGTTTTTCTTGCCTCAGTATTTAACCGGATGTCAGAAAAAGTGAATAACTGTATTTCTTGTGGGAAACAGATACCTCATAGGGATTACCATACCTTGTGTATACCTTGTTTAGGGCCTGAGCATGACGTTGTTGGATGTCGCTCTTGTGCTAGATTTAACAAACGCACTATAAAGAGAAGGTTAGACTGTGCCAGGTTAGTTTTTGGGAAGCATTGTAATTATAAAATGCCGTCGGATGCTCCGACGCCCGCTTCGTCCAAAAAGCGCAAGGACAAAGCAGCAAAGCCTAGGTTGGAAGAACCGTCAGTCCCGGACGTCGGTTCTTTAGAAGGCTCAGTGGAGCCGGAGGTTCTGCCAGAAGTTTCTTTGGAGTCTCAGGGAGAGACTTTACTGTTACAGGATGTGTCCTCTCAGGAGGTAGGCCAGGCTGAAGGGGCTTCTCAGGTGGCTGTTCTCCCCTCTCTTCCTAAGGTGGTTAGACCCTCCCCTTCTGTTTCCAAGGCTTCTTTGAGAGGCAGGCCAGGTTTAACTTCAGTGGGGGTCTCTCCTAGTTCTTCAGGATCTTTGCCTAAGAAACATATGCTTAAAATGGCAGAAGATTTGATTACTATGATTAGAGGTTCTATGCCCCCTCCTGATAAGAGGCCTAGGGTGGAACCTGAGCTTGAGAGTTTTGAGCAGTGTTCGGAGGCTTCTGAGTCTTCGGCTGAAGACTTGCAGGAGTATCCTCCTTATTCTGATTCTGATGTGGATGATTCTACTCCTTCAGCTTCTCCTCCTGAGGATTTTTCATTTTCAGAGACTCTTCATTCCATGAGGGAGCATTTTAAATGGGAAGGTCAAGATTTCTCTGATTCCAGGAAGAGGCTTAGGGAATTTTTGTTTTTACCCCAGCATAGGCCTTTAGCTATACCTCCTGTTCTGGATGTGGTGGAAGATGTTTTTGCAGAGGCTTCCCTGAACCCTGATTCTTTGCCTCCTGCCCCAGTTAAACCAGATAGGTATTATAGGGTGCCTGAAGCTCATAAGTATCTTTTAAGAGTCCTAGGGCAGACCCGGAAACTGTTTCTCAGGGGCCTAAGGGTGTTAAGGCTTCTGTTGTTAAAAATCCTGTTCCTCCTGATAAAGAGGCAAGGGCTTTGGATAGATGGGGAAAGAAAGTGTATACTTCTTCCACTTTAGCCATGAGGGCGTTGAATTGCCAGTTTCACATGTTAAAATATCAAAATTATCTCCTTTCACAATTGAAGTCTAAGGTGGATGCTCTGGCAGAAGGTATTGAGTGTAAAGAGTTGCAGGATTTAGTTCATGTGTCTGAACAGGTGGGTAAGCATTCCTTGCAATGTGGTTTTGATGCTGTGCAGGCCTCTTCGAGGGTGGCTGCCACTGGTTCTGTTCTTCGTAGGCACGCCTGGCTGAGGGATCAGAATTTAGCTGAGCATGTTAAGACAAGGATTTTGGATGCTCCGTTACAGTCTGACGTGTTGTTTGGTTCACCTGTGGAAGCAGTTTTAAAGAAAATGGAGGACAAGGCTAAGTCTATGCAGACTGTTAAAGATTTTTTGCAGGTTCAGCCTCCGAAGTTTAGTAGAAATTGGCCTACTAAGGGATGGACATATCCTGCTTATGATTCCCAGTCTAGGGGTAGGTCTAGACATGGTAGGGGCAGAGCTCAAGGTTCTTTTAGGCCTAGAACAGGGAGTTCACCTGCTCAGTCTTCTGGTGAGGGCAGGGGTCAGTCCTTTCGTAAACAGACCCAATGACCTGCCTTTTCAGCTGCCAGTACTTTCTCGTCTGGCAGCACCTTTGGGAGGAAGGCTGGCTCTTTTCAAAGAAAATTGGAATTTAATTACCCAAGACAGATGGGTATTGGATATCATTCACCACGGTTACAGGTTTTATTTCCATACCTTGCCTCCTTTCAAAGGCATGCCAGGCATTCCTCCTCTACAAAGAAAAGAGGCTCACAAGCAAATTTCTCTGTTACTCCAAATAGGGGCCATTCAGCCGGTTCCTGTGCCAGAAAGGGGCCTAGGATTTTATTCTCGCCTGTTCCTAGTACCAAAGAAGGGGAACACGTGGAGACCAATTTTGGATTTATCTATCCTCAACACTTATCTGGACATTCCCAAGTTCAAAATGTTGACGTTACAACAGCTTTTACCTCTGCTGGGCAAAGATCACTGGATGGTAACTTTAGATCTCAAGGAGGCTTACCTTCATGTGCCTATCAGACTAAGTTGCAGGAAGTATCTGCGTTTCGAGCTGGGAATTCCCATTATCAGTTCTCTGCATTGCCCTTTGGCTTATCTACTGCACCCAGAGTATTCACAAAGGTTCTGGCTCCAGTGATAGCTTACTTCAGGCTAAAAGGAATACAAATCTATCCTTACTTGGACGACTGCCTGATTCTGGCTCAAGAAAAGGAAGACCTTTACAGCATTTGGAATATGTGATAGCAGTGCTAAGATGCCTAGGGTATTCTGTGAACGAAATAAAGTCCAGTCTAGTACCCTCTCAAGACATGTGCTTTCTGGGTGTGAGACTGAATACAGCAACCCAGATGGCCTTTTAACCCCGGACAAACAAAAGAATCTTTCCATTTACTTCCATCAACTATCTCTTCAGTCCGGGCTGACTGCAAGGACAGTCCTTCAAGCCTTAGGGTTCATGGCATCTTGTATTCTGGTGCTTCCCAATGCCAAACTGCATATGAGGAAGCTGCAATGGTATCTCAAAAATGTATGGACACAGCACTGCCAGGATTTGGACACTGTCATTCAAATAATACCTTGCATTCAAAAGGAATTTTTGTGGTGGGCTCAGGAATGTCACCTAAACAAGGGACTCTCTGTGACCCGGCCAGAGGCGAGTCAGATTCTAACGACAGATGCCTCAGACATAGCTTGGGGAGCTCATCTGAATGGAAAGTGGATACAAGACAAGTGGCCTGCCAGACTACAGCATCTACATATCAACATGAAGGAGATGTTAGCAGTCCAGTTTGCATTAATGGCTTTCAAGGAGTTACTTCTTCCAGGGCAGGTGTTGATTCTAACAGACAACACAACTGTCATGTGGTACATCAACAAACAAGGGGGAACACATTCTTACCCGTTATGCAGGCAAGCAATGATTTTATGGGAGACTGCGCTCAGCTTGCAACTAACTCTTCAGGCAAGGTTTCTGCCGAGCACAGAACTCCTTAGCAGATGTGTTAAGCAGACAAATCATGGATCCCCCCGAGTCGAAACTGGATCTACATGTATTTCGGAAATTGACTGTGTCATGGGGAACTCCAGACATAGATCTGTTCGCTTCTCCACTAAACCACCAGCTGCCAAAGTTTTGCACAAAAGGTTTCATCACACAGCTTGGAAAGTGGATGCTCTTTCTTTCAGTTGGAAAAATCTTCATGTGTATGCCTTTCCACCTCTGCCTCTTCTCCCAAAGGTGCTCCTAAAGGTCAGACAAGACAAGCCAAGGATGATTTTAATAGCTCCAGATTGGCCTCGCAACACTGGTACCCATTACTGAGGAGTCTGGTAAGGAAGCCTCCATGGCCTTTACCTTTGATTCCGCACCTGTTGTCTCAGAGGGACGGTCATCTACTCAATGTCAAGCTTCACTCTCTTCATCTAACAGCCTGGCATATTCTGTTTTGAAACACAGCAGGTCTCAACTTCCTCAACAAGTTTTAAATGTGATTATGGAAGCCAGAAGACCTAGTACAAGGAAAGTGTACGCAGAAAAATGGAAGAGATTTTTATTTTGGAGTGCAGCAAAGAATTTGGAGATTTCTGAGCCTAATTTGAGTGTGGCTCTTCAATATCTTACTGAGTTATTGGACAAAGGTTTGTCTTTCTCTTCCATTAAGATTCATGCTGCAGCAATTTCAGCTCACTATGATTGTGACCCACCATTGTTTTCTCATCCTTTGTTCAAGCAATTTCTTAGAGGGCAAAGAATATAAGACCCCACGTAGAGCTCCTACTCCTGCTTGGGATCTCAATTTTGTGTTGGAGAAACTTACTCTACAACCTTTTGAGCCTCGGCTACTGCTGAATTGAAATACTTGTCATGGAAGACTGCTTTTTGTTGGCCATTACTTCTGCAAGAAGGGTTTCTGAATTGCAGGCCCTTATGGCGGTTGAGCCTTTTTGATTTTCCATAAGGATAGGGTATCATTACGCACTAATCCTTCCTTTATGCCTAAGGTGGTTTCTAGTGTGGCTTTAAACCAAACTATTCATTTGCCTACTTTCTATGCAGATCCCCAAAATAAGGGGAAAAGATTTTGCACACTTTAGATGTACACAGGCAGTTGCATTATTATTTAAGCAGGACTAAGGATTTTAGGCAGTCTCAGCAGTTGTTTGTTTCTTTTGCTTTGAGTTCTCAGGGCAAGCCTGTGTCAAAACAAACTATTTCTAAGTGGATTGGGTTTTGCATTGCATTTTGTTATTCCCATCATGGCAAGGAGATTCCAGCTGGGATTAGGCCTCATTCCACTAGGGCTACTGCCACTTCAACAGCATTTCTAAGGGGTGGCAACTAAGGATATTTTGGAGGCAGCTACTTGGAGTTCAGTGCATACTTTCTCTAAGCATTACCACCTTCCTCTCTACTCTAAATCTAGGGCTGGTTTTGCCACAGCTATTTTGCAAGGCATGTTGACAGCTCCTGCTTCTTTATGATTTGCCAGCCTCCCTTACCTCTGCTTTGGGATTCTACCCAAGTGTTAGGACTGCAGCAATGTGGAATGAAGAACACAGTACAGTTTTGTACCTACCATAAATGTAGATGTTCGAGGATCCACATTGCTGCAGTCCAATTACCCTCCCTCCTTCCCCTCTGTGTTTAGGGGTGGTTGTGTGGGTGAGGTTATACTCTTGTAATTTTGTATATATTGTACATATATTTGGTGCAGGAGTGTTTGGTGTTTTTTGGTTTTGGCCTTATCTTTTTAGGGTCTTCTGACATCTGGGGCAAGAAAAGACTGAGGATATGACGTCGGTCATGCGCATTTGTACCCTGACGTCCTGACGTCAGACTAATGCGCCTTGACCGACGTCAGCCATATACTTTGGTATTCGGGCCGACTGGGACAGCGGACTACCCAAGTGTTAGGACTGCAGCAATGTGGATCCTCGAACATCTACATTTATGGTAGGTACAAAACTGTACTTTTTTTTGAGGTGTAATTTGATATCATCGAAAAGTGTTCAATAGTGGATAAAATTTTGTTGACGTCTGAGATTGGTGTGGTAAAATAAATATTCAGGTCATCACCAAAAGCCGATAAGAAGATTTTGGTGTTGTGGATTATTGGGGGATTATGGTATGTGTTTTGTTTTATATTTAGGAAAAGAGGCTCAAGATATAAATTTAAAAGTAATTGAGATAAAGGGCAACCTTGATGGGTTCCATTTTTAATAAGAATCCTATTTGAGCAGGTTCTGTTAATGTAAAGAGATGTATAGGGGTTCTTATATAATATTTGTAGGGTTTTAATAAATTTTTGGGGTATATTGAAATAAGGTGAGGTTTGGAATAAAAATTCTAAATTTACTCTATCAAAGGCTTTATGGGCATCAATGATAAGAGCATATAAATTTAGATTATTTTGATTGGCATATGAGATTAATGTATTAAGTGTTAATGTATTATCGCTCATTTGTCTAGTTAATGTAAATCCCGACTGTTCTGGGGAAATTATTTTATCCATTATATTTTTCAATCTGTTTGCTAGTATGGATGATAATATCTTGGTGTCGATATTTAATAGAGTTATGGGTCTATAACTATCTGGGTTTTTAGGGTCAGCTTTTTCTTTAAGTATAAAAATAGTTTTGTATGCGTTAAAGTGTATATCAGAGATTTCATTATTTATTATATAGTTCAGAATATGAAATAGAATTTGGGCTACGATGGGGTAGAAGATTTTATAAAATTCTGTAGTAAAACCATCTGGGCCTGGGGCTTTGTGTAATTTAATTTGTTGGATTGATGAGGTTATTTCTTCCATAGAGATGGGTTCACTTAATTTCTCTTGTTGATTTAAATCTATTTTCGGGAATTTTATATTTTGGAAAAAACATGATCTATTCTCTAATGAGGGTAGAGTTATTTGTTCTCCATAGGTTTGTGTGTATATAAGTTCGAATGCTTTAATAATGTCTTCATTTTTAGTAAGGTGTTTGTCCTGATAGAGAATTTCAGATATTTGAGAAGTGGATTTGGTTAGGTTTATAATTCTGGCTAGTGCTCGGGAAGGAGTTTGGATTTCGTTAGCATAGTTAGCTAGCATTTTAGTTTCATAAAATGAGAGTTTATTATTATGTTTAAGGTAAAGATCTTTTTGGAGTTTGAAGATTTCTGTTTCTGTTTGAGTATTGAAATTAATTACTAGCTCGTGTTCAAGTAGTTGCATTTTGGTCTCCAGCACCTGTTCCTCTTTGAGTTTAATTTTTTTATAGTAAGCTGCTTTTTTAATACAAATTTCCCTAATTATCGCTTTAGTTGCTGCCCATTCAATATCCAGAGGTACTTGAGAATTCGGAATGTTTGATAGAGTTGACTTAAGAATGGTTTTAATTTCATCGATTAACTCTTTTTTGTTTAGAAGACTGGGATTCAGGGACCAATTGTAACTTCTTTTTATTATAGAGTTTTTGAGATTTCCATTAATATTTAGAGAAATTTTAGAATGGTCTGAGAGGTATCTAGGGTGTATACGCAATTTTGGATCTAAGGTGATGAGTGTTTCAGAGATTAAAAAGAAATCTATTCTCGACCACATCTTATGACAGTTGGAGTAGAATGTAAATTTACTAGGATTGTCTGTACTATCGCCATATTTGAAGGGATCATAAAGTTTGTAATCATATTTAAGTTCTTTTAAAGCTAGCGATGCTTGTTTGTTATGTGGTAAAGTTAAACTTGATTTGTCCTGTTCTGGATTCTGATATGAGTTCCAATCACCACCTAGGATCATATAATGGTTTTGGAATTGGTTCAGAATAGGGTATAAAGATGCATAGAATAAGTGCTGATTATTACAAGGGGCATATACATTTAGTACCAGAATGGGTTTGGAAATATGTGGAGATGAAAGTGTTACAAAGCACCATCTACCGTCTTTGTCCATTTTTATTTTGAGAATTTTGTGTTGAAAACTCTTTTTAATTATAATAGCTACCCTCGCACTGTTGGATTTACCTTCAGAAGCTATAATTTCTCTTATCCATTTTTTCCCTCTGATTTCTGACCATTGTTCCATGCTTAAATGTGTCTCCTGAATTAGTATAAAATCTGCTTTCACTTGTAGAGTGAGATGTAGAAAAAGTTTTCTTTTTTTTTTTATTCTGGAGCCCTTTAATGTTCCATGAGTCAAATTCCCACATTGAGAGATTTGATGTATGTATAAAGAGTTGTGTATTAAATATGGATAATAGTTTTTGCTTGTCATTTGAAGAGGTCAAATTTAGAAAGCATCTTAACATTCCCGTCCCAACTCTGTGCGTAAACACTAACCCCCAGACCAGGAATATAGCAGGGAATAATTATTTACAGAGTTTACAAATCCATTCATCGAAAGAATATTTACATATTGTGTCTTGACATTTAGGTAAGAAAAGAAAACGAGTATCCCTGCATGAGTTTAAACAACATTGACAAGGCTTAACAAACTGATTCCCTAAAAAATGCTGCAAATGTATCCCTAGTTTCCTCATTAAGTTTGCATATAACAAGAAAAAAAAAAAGGTTTTATCACCTCAGAGGAAAATTGTCCTAGTAGATTAACATTAGATGAGATCAACCTCAAAAGTCACTAATAGAACCAGTATTAACAAACCTTATAACTGCAATCTATAAGAGCTATGTAATTATTTTTATTCTTAATCTACCTAATCTTGTCAATTCTTCAAATAGATCAACCAAGATGGGCATTTACAACAAGCAATTTGAATGAAGGGAGGGGCCAGCTGTTTTCCCCTATCAGAATGATAGGAGACTAGAGTATTCGGATAGTAGCCAAATAGAGACAGCTAGTTGTACCCATATCTGAGAGTAAGAGTACGAGTATGCATGGATACATATGTGATTTTTTATATGACTAGGATCATCTTTAACCAATCCTTATAGGAAATGATGTTATATTTTACACTCCATTTTTGGTCTGCAGATCTAGACACCCAAGCATTTGATGTTATCCTGTGGAATATATAATGCTGGTCTCAACAGGGATCTCAGAAACCGAGTGTTTTAAACCCCTTACACATCATATTTGGTGACAGATTATTTACTGCTGTCAGATTCTTAATGTTCATATCGACATGGGAGGTTTGAGAGACAGCCTGAATGCATTAACTTCTACTTATAAACTCAGTGAGTTTGAGAAGTAGGAGCTGTGACTAAATGTTCATCAAACTCCCGGTCTGGACCCATGGTAAAGAAATCTCTGTAAATGACTAACAAATAGTCCAAATAGGTAGAATTAGAAATGTGAGACAAATATTGTAGTCTGTATCATTAGCATCATAATCTTTTCCTATGATAATGCTTGATCTATGAGTTAAACAACAAAGCTATAAAATGTGTATAATATTTAATGGTAATAAGGACCATATATGAAGTATGTCCTCTGACGGAGTATGTTATGTTCGTAAAACATATAACATTCATTATAAAACTGTTATTAATCATACATCCACGTGTAAGGACCAACCTGGAGGCACTATACATGTTCCCTCAAGAGCAAACAGGGTAGTAAGAATTGGTCTGTCATCAGCACATCCCCAGAGTCAGTCAGTAATTCAATAAATGACTTTAAATTCAAATAACGTAGCTGATGGAGTCTGGGTTAAAAAATAGGAAAAGAGGATAATTATTAGACTCATCGCATGCAGTGGCAGTGACTGTCAGTGTGAGGTAGAAAGTGGATCTGAGAAAGGGAGCTAATTAAGGGAGAAGTGCTGATTTCTAAGTATCAGTGCTGTACAAGAAAAAGCCAGAACATCACGCTATATCAGTCTAATCTAGGCAAAGAGAAAAAAAATATATAATATAATATGGACCAGGAGAACCTAGTTTGACAACTACAAGGGGGAGAGTTAATGTAGTCGATGATCTGGTGTCAGACTAATTGGAAAGTAGCAGGCATCAATATTATTACCAATGAGACATGAGCAAAGTGAAGATAACTGTGTAAACCAGTAGACATTGCAGACAGGGTTATCAGATGGGAAATGGATGGCAGCAAAAACATCAGTGCTGCATTACTACAGGTATCTCACTATTACTATTTGTAAATAGTAATTAAATCCTATATAATAAAAATGCAACAGAAATGTTAGCTGTCACTAAAATATATAAATATGAGCATTTAAAGTATAAGCATTCTGTTATAAGAATTATAATGTCTACTTGCACTGATTTCTATTGCAGTTTGTTAAATGTAATTTCCATAACCCTTAATTCCATCCGACGACCAGTACAATGCAGTGCCTCACATAAGAGAAATATAATTGAATATTCAGCATAGTCTATAAGCTGTTGTCAGCTAGTTCTGGTCTATGAAAGTACTAGCAATCTTGGCTTCTAGATCAGGTGTAGACCTGCATCCTTCCAGAAAAGAACTTTAAGCAGCACTAAGGTGAGTTATGCAGTTTACTCTTGTATGTGGGGATCACACTTGTGCAGTTTGCTTTTTCAGGTACTGACCTTTACGGAACATTTATTTATATGATATCTCTGGTCAGGTGCCATGTGCTTTCTGTAAAATATTAAGATATTAAGCAGGCACAAACTCTGGTGTACCAGTCAGTAAGGATGCTTTCTTTTGTTTCCCATTAGGGTGTCATTTCCAGATTTTCCTCCCATTATCTTTGAAAGGCATGTGTTAATGGCTTAGGGTCCTTTGAAACCAAGGGAACAAAATGGTGTACCTTCTGCATTATTCTTTTCTTAGTAAGCTTTTAGATAATCTAATGAATAACTATGATGTCATGGCACTTTCTTAATAAAATGAAGCCATCTACAATGATGCTTTACTGCCAAAAGTTTCTAAGGGTGAGGCTAGTTCCCACTAACCAATTATCATATCTCTCCTTCCTGGCTAAAGTATTTCAAAAAGCAATTATCTGTTATTAAAAAAAAAAATGGGAAACTAGCATGAGTACTGCTTGATTGCGATGTGAACTGTGTTATATAGGTACTGTGTTTCACTGAAATGGGACAGACCCGTTTTACTTCAGAGGCGCCAATCTCAGATTTAAGTGGGAAATGATTGCTCTTTCTACTTGTGAATGGTGAGTGCAGAGATAGCTGTAGGATGGTTTCCGTTTGATAAGAAGATCTTCGCTTTTGGACATTCTTCTTCGCAGGGAAACAGCTATGCAGTCACTCGTAGGGGGACCACTTTCACAACCTGGGCGTCCTGGAGGTATTTCCGTTCCTGTCGTGGGAACTAATAGAGGCGGAAGGAGTTGTGAACTTCTACAGAAGCTCCTCTCGGCTTGGTAGAGCGGAAAAAGAAAAAATAAAGGGTATAATACTGTTCTAAGAGGCCTATTAGGGCCCAACGCAGAGTAAGATGGCAGCAGCAGACCTCGGACTGTCGTAG
The DNA here is from genome assembly GCF_019279795.1 of Protopterus annectens. Lineage (NCBI taxonomy): Eukaryota > Metazoa > Chordata > Ceratodontiformes > Protopteridae > Protopterus > Protopterus annectens. Next base: position 75,017,271 of record NC_056733.1, on the reverse strand, counting down.
TGCTTGCAGCTGTAAAAGTAAGACTCAGCAGCCATTCCGATGAGTTAAATTAACGATCCAGAGTGGGAACTTTTTTAAACACAGTTAAGAAAGTGTTTTTAGCTTCTTTATGGTAAGCGGCAACATGTTTGAATCCATCTAGGTAGAAAATTAAGGAGCTTGGGTATTTCATTTGAAATGTTATTTTCCTTTCAATCAGGAATTTACAGTAAGGAGAAAGAAGCTGTCTGGCTTGTCTGATTTGCAGGGGAAGGTCTTGAGCCAGTGAGATTGTGTTGTTATTCCAGGTAAGTGATCCACCATTTTTCTTAGCAGACAATAGAATTGTGGTAACATCTTGGAAGTTTAGTAGTTTTGCATAAACTGGTCTGGGTTTAAATGATGTCTGTGTTTCCCTTAGAGCTCTGTGTGCTCTCTCTCTATTATTATTTGCTGAGCTTTCCCTGGTTCTTTGGAAGTGAGAAATAATATATTACTGTGCTGCCAAAACAGAGCCATAGAATGAAATGAAATAGAATGAGCAAATATATTTATACTCATGCGTTAGTTCAAATGCTTGCAATTTTTACTTACATGTCTATACCTGATTGAAACATTATCATTCTTATTGTTATTACTTTCTTTAAACACAAAAGTACTGCTCTAATTACTTTGTTCTATTTAGTAACATTTTTACATTTATTACTCAATGCCAAACACGAAACACATCAATTCCAGTCAAAAATAAAATATGAAGTAAAAACTGGAAGCCACAGAAAGCCAGGATAACCAGTAATCCACAAATGTTTATTGATAAACCACAGGCTAAGCGCTTTCGTTTTGTAAAAAAGACATCTTCAGAACCTGACTTTACAAAAGCAATGTGAGTTCAAATACTGTTACAAATCAAAGTAAAAAAGACACACCCTCACTCACACATCTCTCAGGATCAGTCATGTGACCCTGCAACTTACTTTTGTATTAAAAACCACAATTTCCTTACATTAATGTACATTCTTTAAAACACAGCCCTATGTGTACCTTTATGCTATTTAAATAATTTTATATATTTTTATATTTTATTCAATCTTAATTTTAATTTGCTAGCTATGGAGATGTTTTCATTTAGTCCTGGCAAGGTTGTTGCATCAAACCTAAGCTGCCACAACATCTCTTGGTGCAGCAGTTTATTTTTCCAGTCACCTGGAAACACCTGTAATGATATTTGATCAACAACAAAAAAACGTAAATTTATTAAAATTGCTACAGGACATCAAGTGCCATGCAAGTGCACTTTTGTTGACTCCTTTTGATATACTATATAAGTGATGATAAACTCTCTTGTTCAGTGCATTGTTGGTTTTATCAATATAAAAAGCCTGACAAGATGAGCATACTGCAAAATAGATAATTCTTTCTGAAGTGCAGTTGTATTTGCCATCTTTCGCATATCTAACTATTCTGTCTTTGCGATACCCCTGGTAATCAGAATGAATATAACAACATTGATTGCATCTACAACACTTTCTAGTTGTAGGAAACACTCTGTCGTTTTGCACTGGGTTTCTTTCTAAAATAGTTTTAAGATTAATTCTCTTTTTATATGTAAATGTTGGGGTCCTACTACCTAGTTTTTTAGTGTTCTCATCACAATTTAATATGTGCCAATTTTTGAAAATAATGTGTTCAATATTTTTAATGTCCAGTGTGTGGTGTACCACCATATTTGTAGCCATGGAAAAACTGGGTTGCGTGTCTTGGGCATTGTTTAATACCTTACTGAACCCAAATTTAATAATGGGTCCCTAAATAGTGGATTGCTCACTTAACACAGATCTCGCTGTGTTGTCCAGCAACTAACTAGGATAATCACGTTCTAAAAATATACCCTTAATCAGGACAAATTCATCTACACACTTTGCATCATCAGATGTTAATCTTGATGCTGTAATATATTGTCTTTTTACTATTCCCCTCTTTTGATAATAGGGTGACAGCTTGAAAAAAATAGATAGGTGTTGCAGTGTGTAGATATTCTATAAATCCTGGTCGCAAAACCCCCCTCATTGAGTCTTGTAACTGTAATATCCAAGTAATCAATATTGGTTTGCTCAATTCGGTGAGTGAACTGTAGGAAATCTGTACTAGCTTCCATCTCCCCAAGAAATACATGGAATTCATCAAGGTTACCATGCCATAAAATAAACAAATTGTCCAAGTATTTGAAATTTGCCTTATGTAGCTTAAACAGTGGTAACAAAAAAACAACATCCAACTCCCATTTAAGAAGCAGTCCATTTGCAAAGGTCGGTGCGCAGTTTGCGCCCATCGCGACCTTAGAACATTGTTTGTAAAATTCATTACAAAAACATAAACAGTTATTGGTTAAAACAATGTCCATGAATCAGCATAGTGTCGTTCTCAGATAAACCACTGTGTCTCTTTACTATATCATCAAACCAGGTAAATCCTTGTTCATGGGGTATAACTGAAAACAAATTATTGATGTCACATGTTATTAAAATTAATTTGAGGAACAGGAATGATACAAAAAATTACTCAACAAGTCACCAGTCTAGTTTGTCATAAACTGACTAATTTGAGGAACAGGCAGGATGATCATTCAAATGTGGAAGATGTCAACAACAGGAGTGGTAATGGTAACAGAGAATCTGCTACACTGGACAAACAAAGAGACTTTTCAACCAGTTCAACCAGTTCTCAACTGAATAGTTGGCTGGATATGACTACAAACTTGAAGAACAGTGCAAACAGGGCAAGTAACAACACAGAAAATTTAACATTAATCCATCAAATTTCTTCTCTTGAAAAACAGTTGCTCAAGTATAAAACAATGCAGTTAGACAACACTTTTCTGGTAGAAAGTATTAGAAGGGAACACGTGCCAAAAGGTCTTTGTGTATGGAAATACCCCCAAGGGGTAGTGCAAGATAGTGCGTTTCACATGAAACTACTAGAATTGTTTGACCGCACTGGCCTTGATCTAATGAGAATTATTATCAAGGAGAATGAAAGGCGTTTGAAGGAGTTTAAAGAGTCTGTGCAATCACTAGTCTCTTCTATCACCCAGGATTTATTATATCCACTACACAAAAATGACTATGATGCCACCTTCCAAAGGGTGGAGCACAAAATTATTTCTTTGAGGGACAGAAAAATGAAAAAATTGACACGTGATGTCAACGATTATCTTAACAAAACAGTGCATCCCAAACTCAACGGCCCTCCTGGAACTACAAATGGTTATTACAGGAACCAAGAAAGAGAGCAGCAAACACTCCAACAAGCCCCGGTCCCTTTAGACCACACTCCACCGAGGCGGTCGGAGCATATAGCCAACCAGTCATGGGAAACAGAAACAGCAGGCAAGTTTGTGCCACCAAGATGGGAAGGGGAGAGGGGATACCAGCAACAACAACAAATACCAACAGAAAAAAAGGTGATGATGGAAACAATACAACCTGATTCTACAGGTACTGTTAAAATAACATGTTTCAAACAATTTAAAATTTATAATTTTACAGAATTGCCTATAGAACCTATCCATCATCAATTGTTCCTAAAGGGCTTCAGTTTTGTGCCGTCCAATAGAGCAAGTATTGAACATACCCTGGTTGACCTCAAAATGTTTACCAGGCAGTTGAATTTAAATATGTTATATGGTGGGAACGTAATAGGAGCCCACCCGGCTGAGTTTAAATGTAGAAGCACTGCTAATCTACCCCTGCACCCAATAGTTCAGACTTTTGAGCGAGTGTGTGAATGGGATATTAGAGACAAATTGCAAAATAAAAATAACAGGCAATTTTTTAATTTGTCCTCGCAGGAGAAATCCGTATTAACAGCTATTACCCAGGACACAGATATTAGGTGCATGCATCCAGACAAAGGGGGTGGATTAATCTTTATGTATAACTTGGACTATCAAGGTAGGATGTTGAAATTACTTAACGACACCAGTGTTTACAGCAGTATATCCTTAAATGAAATAAACATTGCGTATAGAGGCATTCGGGTTGTGCTTGATGAACTTTTGATGTTCGACCATATTTTGATGGATTTGCACAACTTTTTAATGGTGAAAGAACCTACCATCCCAAGGATCTTTGGAATACCTAAATTACACTCAAACATGTGTGATCCACCGTTACGACCAATAGTGTCATCAGCTGGCTCCATTACAGAGCCTCTGGCAAAATTCATTGATGCCAAACTGAAGCATATGTGTTTGCCTTTTGACCACATTATTCGAGATTCTTGGGATTTTTTAGACAAACTATGCAGTTTTAATAGCACTGACTGTATTTTAATAATGTGACATCAAGAATTTGTTTTCAGTTATACCCCATGAACAAGGATTAACCTGGTTTGATGATATAGTAAAGATATACAGTGTTTTATCTGAGAATGATGTTATGCTGATTCATGAATTAATGGACATTGTTTTAACCAATAACTTTTTATGTTTTTGTAATGAATTTTACAAACAAAGTTCTGGGGTTGCGATGGGTGCAAACTGCACACTGACCTTTGCAAATGAAGTGCTTCTTAAATGGGAGTTGGATGTTGTTTTTTTGTTACCACTGTTTAATCTATGTAAGGCATATTTCAGATACTTGGATGATTTGTTTATTTTATGGCATAGTAATCTTGATGAATTCTATGTATTTCTTGGGCAGATGGAAGCTAGTAAAGATTTCTTACAGTTCACTCACCAAATTGAGCAGACCAATATTGATTACTTGGATATTACAGTTACAAGACTTGATGAGGGGGGTTTTGCGACCAGGATTTATAGAAAACCTACACACTTTAACACCTATCTATTTTTTTTTCAAGCTGCCACCCCTATTATCAAAAGAGGGGAATAGTAAAAAGTCAATATATTAGAGCATCAAGATTAACATCTGATGATGCAAAGTTTGTAGATGAATTTGCCCTGATTAAGGGCATTTTTTAGAATGTAATTATCCTAGTGAGTTGCTGGACAACACAGCAAGATCTGTGTTAAGTGAGCGATCCACTATTTAGGGACCCATTATTAAATTTGGGTTCACTAAGGTATTAAACAATGCCCAAGACACGCAACCCAGTTTTTCTATGGCTACAAATATGGTGGTACACTACACACTGGACATTAAAAATATTGAACACATTATTTTCAAAAATTGGCACATATTAAATTGTGATGAGAACACTAAAAGACTGGGTAGTAGGACCCCCACATTTACATATAAAAGAGAAGTAATCTATAAACTATAATCTATAAATGAATAAAAATTATATTATAAATATAAATATAATCTATAAATCTAGTAAACTATTCTAGAAAGAAATGTATAAGTTGATAGGTATGTTTATGGACCGTGACTATCCATTAGAGCTGCTACTGAAAATCAAAAGGGAAGTTTACAGAAAAAGAGGTTTGATTTATTCGCCAATACTCAAAATTGGCGTTGGCTCTGAGGTAATGGAAGCCGTGGGGAGAAGGGTGGATAACAGGATAGATGGTCCAGCTTTTGTTTTACAGTTTAATGATAAATCTGATGAGATTTGTGCATGTTTGAGGAGTGCATGGACTAATGTGTTGAGTATGGACATCAAGAACATTATTGGGGTTAAGCCACTGATTGTGTTTGGCAAAGGAAAAAGTATGAAAACTATTTTGGAGAAGGATTGTAGGCAATCTAGATTGAGGATGACAAAATGTGGGTCTTGCAAATGTTGTAGGTTCATTGCTGAAGGGGCCTACATTTGTATATTTGGGTTTAGAAGAACTTTGGCCTGTCCAGGGGTTTGTAGTTGTAGTACCAAGAACTTAGTCTATGTGGCCTCATGTTTGTCCTGTGATGCCTTCTATGTATGAATGACTACTCGAAGGCTCAGGGACAGGGTCTTGGAGCACATTAGATCTATTAAGAAAAAAGATGTGCACAATGCGTTGTACTTACACAGTAGTCACTGTTCTAACTTCAGTAAATTCTTGTTTTTTGTAGTTGATAGAGTGTATTTTGGTGTTGAGGGTGACATTAAAAACAGGGTTGCCCTTTTGGAAACTGAATGGCAATTGCGATTGAATGCCATGAGATATCCAGGTCTTAACGATAACATTTCTTTGAAGCCAGTTTTGAAACACAAATCAGCTATACTATAAGTTGCTTACTGTTATAAATGGAAACAGGTGTTTTTCTACTAAATGAATTTTGAACATTTAAATGTTCACATGTTTTTTTAGTAAATGAATTTTGAATGTTCAAATGTTCACATTTTTCAGTATACTGATTTAATTTATGCAAGTGTTATGTTTTTTGTATTTATTTGGAGGGGGTAGAGGGACATTTTTTAACACCAAGAACTAAATTGGATGAGTCAATTGTATTGATTCAATTATGATGTCATGAGTAATTGGTGGGGGTTTGTGAGAGAGTATATATTATATTACTTGTTAGTATTTTAAATGACTCTGATGATGCCATATTGATGGTGAAAGCGGTCAGTCTTGAATAAAAAAAAAAAAAAAAAAATTTTTTAGACCAGACATTCGTGGCATTGGTGACTTGAAGTGCAGTGGTTGGAATATTTTGCTTGTTATTCTAGAAAGAAACCCAGTGCAACATGACAGAGTGTTTCCTACAACTAGAAAGTGTGGTAGATGCAAGCTTCAGAAAGAATTATCTATTATGCAGTATGCTCATCTTGTCAGGCTTTGTATATTGGAAAAACCAACAATGCACTGAACAAGAGAGTTTATCATCACTTATATTGTATATCAAAAGGAGACAACAAAAGTGCACTTGCACGGCACTCAATGTCCTGTAGCAATTTTACTAAATTTACATTTTTTGTTGTTGATCAAATATCATTACAGGTGTTTCCAGGTGACTGGAAAAATAAACTGCTGTACCAAGAGATGTTGTGGCAGCTTAGGTTTGATGCAACAACCTTGCCAGGACTAAATGAAAACATCTCCATAGCTAGCAAATTAAAATTAAGATCAAATCAGGGGTGGCCCGTGCTATTGGACTGCAGCCCCCTCAGAACAAAAACAAAATAAAAATAGAAAAAAACGTTTTTTAAATTTTCGCGGACTTCACGCATGCGCCGTAGTCCCGACTACTGCGCGTCTATGCGCATGCTCCAGGCAGTCCGGCAGTCCCCATAGAGAAACACATGGAGACGTCTGTGCACTTTTAAAGTGCACAGACTCACTGGAAGGATGTATCGAGGCCGGACTGCAACAGCAGCAGTCAGGAACAGTCTCGTCGGGAGGTTTGATTACAGGGATCTCGCGGGTCTTCGGAGTATTGCGCGGGCAGGATGTACGTTAGCTGGATATTATGGAGAATGGACAGGTAAGTGTATGGTGCCTTTTACTTTTACAATGTATGCTTTTTTGTGTGTGTATGGTACTTGTTTTATACTGTTTGTGTGTGTATGGTGCTTGTTTTATACTGTTTGTGTGTGTATGGTGCTTGTTTTAAACTTTGTGTGTATGGTACTTGCTGCTTCTAGTGTGTGTGTGTGTGTGTGTGTGTGTGTGTGTGTGTGTGTGTGTGTGTGTGTGTGTGTGTGTGTGTGTGTATAAATGCCCCAGGTGCTCATGGTGGTGTGGGAGGGAATACCTCAGGCTTGAACCCTGTACCCTGTATGCAGGTTTTAAAGACTTTTGTTCCCTACCCACCACCATTTGTAAAACAATTGCAGATTTTTGCCTCATATTTGATCTGATCTGTTCCTCATAATATCTGTGGTTTGTAAATGTTGCAATGATTGATATTTGATGGTGTAGTAGTAGCATTGTTGCCTCACAGCTGCAGGTTCTCAGGTTTGATTCTTGGCTGGGGTTCCTTCTTTGTGGGGTCTGTTATCTTCTCCCTGTGTTTGTGTGGGTTTGCTTTTATTTGATGTTGCACTGGTAGCGTTGTTGCCTCACAGCTGCAGGTTCTCAGGTTTGATTCTTGGCTGGGGTTCCTTCTTTGTGGGGTCTGTTATATTCTCCCTGTGTTTGTATGGGTTTGTTTTTATTTGATGGTGCACTGGTAGCATTGTTGCCTCACAGCTGCAGGTTCTCAGGTTTGATTCTTGGCTGGGGTTCCTTCTTTGTGGGGTCCGTATCTTCTCCCTGTGTTTGTGTGGGTTTGCTTTTGTGTCCTCCCATGTTACAAAGACATGTCTGCATTATTTCGTCCTGGGCCTCTGCTGAAAATTGTTTTTTTGTTCCAAGTCAGACTGTCCTGATTAACAAATGTTAGATAAACTTGACAGGCATTTGAATTTCAGACTTCAGGTTTCTGAATGTTTAATTCCTTGCATATTTGATGGTGCAGTGGTAGTATTGTTGCCTCACAGCTATAGGTTTTCTGGTTTGATTCTTGGTTGGGGTGGCTTCTGTGTGGAGTCTGCATCTCCTCCCTGTGTTTGTGTGGATTTGCTCTGGTGCCCTGCCATTTTACAAAGACGTGTCTGCAGTATTAATCCCTGCGCCTCTGCTGAAAATTGTTTTTGTTCTGTCCGCAGTAAAATTGACAGGCATTTGAATTTCAGACTTCAGGTTTCTGAATGTTTAATTCCTTGCATATTTGATGGTGCAGTGGTAGTATTGTTGCCTCACAGCTATAGGTTTTCTGGTTTGATTCTTGGTTGGGGTGGCTTCTGTGTGGAGTCTGCATCTCCTCCCTGTGTTTGTGTGGATTTGCTCTGGTGCCCTGCCATTTTATAAAGACGTGTCTGCAGTATTAATCCCTGCGTCTCTGCTGAAAATTGTTTTTGTTCTGTCAGCAGTAAAATTGACCGGCATTTGAATTTCAAACGTCATGTTCTTCAGAATACATAGTAGCACAACCTTTTTTTCTAGCAATTTTCTAAGTTTATAAGATGAATATTTTAAATTTGTCCCTATTTTTGGGACTGTATTCCCCCATTATTGGCTTTGTCCAGGTTTTTGTGCTAAGGTTGACAGCTACGGCAAGAACTGAATTCACTGAATATGTTTGAGGGCTGTATTCCCTCATTACTGGGTTTGTCCAGGTGTTTTGTACTAAGAGGTTGACAGCTATGGTGAGAACTGAATTCACTAAATGATAGCCATTTAAGTTTCAGTCTTCCTCTCTTTTACAAAGCAGCTGATGTGGCGTAGTGGTATGTTACTCTGACTGTTTTTTGCTCAGGGACCTTGGCAGTAAAATGTATGGTGGCAACACAACATTTTATTCTAGCAACTTTCCAAGATTATACAAGCAATGTTTAATGTGTCCCTGGTTTTTGGGCTTTTGACCCCCCCCCCAATACATTTTGGCTTTTTCCAGTTTTCTTGAGCTGCGAAGTTGAGATGCAGTTGAGTATTTAGTAGATTTTACAAGGAGTTGAGAGCTGCAGGGGAATAGAAGTTTAGTGCTTTGCCTAGTTAATACTATAGCACAACAGGTTGTGTACTTGCTTTTGATGCAGAAGGCTGTGGGTTCTACTCCCACAAGGGGTGGATGCTGCCATTGAGAATGTTCTCCTTGGTGAAGATACTAACTATGAGTCTGTTATCAGTTTGCCATCCATTTCCTCTTGCAATATTATTACTAGCTTATCATTTTTAATGTAATATAGGCAATTTATTCCTGAGGGGCAACAGACACTTTATTTTTCGATGAAACCATGAAATATAAAGGTGATTGCTAGCAGCAACCGCTTCATTCGTTACAGATTTCTTTAATGTGGAATTATTTAGATGTCTTACTTCAGAGATTGTGCATATTTACTGATAATGGACTGTAGAATTGTGCATATTTACTGATAAAGGTGGACTGTAGAATTGTGCATATTTACTGATAATGGTGGACTGTAGAATTGTGCATATTTACTAATAATGGTGGACTGTGGAATTGTGCATATTTACTAATAATGGTGGACTGTAGAATTGTGTATATTTCCTAATAATGGTGGACTGTGGAAGTCTGAGTAGACTTTTTTATGATAAATGTTCTCAACTGGGCAGTTTTGCCATTATGGGTGCATATGGTTTGTTTCATTGCTTACTGGAAAAATGTTCAAACTCTAACAAGTGTACTGTATTGTACAAGGAATATAATTTTAGTACAATGAGGAAGGTGTATCAAAGAGCACATGTATGTTTCATATGCAAGGGGCCTATGATTTGAAAACAGCCCAAAATTAATCTTTATCTGCCACTGGCAAAATGTATTTTCTTTGAATGTGGGTTTCAATGCTGTTTCAATGAATGTGAGTTTCAAGGGCAGAGAAGTTTTAATGCTAAGTTTTCATTGTGAGACTGCATTGCTTTGTTTAACAGATGACTTAGTGTTTGTGCTGTAAAATACAAAATAAAACTTTCAAATGAAGTCCAACTCATCATAGAAGTAAAGCAGTATGCACATTAGTGTTTATGGTAAATGGAGTGAAATAGCCAAGTAATGGTTCATTGGAATGGCTGCAGAGGCTCCATTCAACCATTATTTTGTCAGGGGGGGGAGGGCAGCAAACTCAGACAGGCCCAGCTGAACTATACCTCCCAACTGTCCAGATTTTCAAAGAATGAATAGATTTTTGCTTCTTATTTTTGGTTTGCTCTTCATAAAATTTGTAGTTTTCTGGCAAATCATTTAGGAATTAAGTCACTAAATAATAAGTTTCAGACTTCGTAACCTTCAGAAAAATGCATGTTAAAGTAAGAGCTGTTCTATCAACTGTCTCAATTTATACAAGAGCAATTTTTAGTACTGTTTATATGTGCCCCCAATATATTTGGCCTTGTTCAGATTTACTGCATTAACAGGTTGAGAGGTACATGCAAATAAATTGCTTTATAGAATTAGGCATAGCCAACCTCTCAACTGTCCCCAATTTTTGGCTCAAAATGTTGCTCTTCCGCCTAATAATCCCTCCGTAAAATAGCAATTTTGGAAGAAAACATGGAGGGTTTACAATTAAGAAATAACTGTAATAATCAAAGTTATAGATTACTTGAAATGCATGTAGATTCTTTTATTTTGTCAGCTGCTCAAGGTAGCAGTACTAATATTAAAGTGTCCCTTCTTTGACAGGTAGCAGCTGTATTGTGTGTCTATTTTATATTTTTGCATCACATTTTTGGTCCATTTTTCATAAAGTTGTGTTTTTTGGCAAGTTAGTGACAAATCACTAAAGACTGAAGTTAGAAAATGACAGACATTTGAGTTTCAGATTTTATACCCTTCAGAAAATTCATACTGGGCGTGGCCAAGGATGAACACAGGATAGCAGCAGATTTCTTCAGCTCCACCAATTTCATTACATTGACAGGAATTAATTACTTAAAAATTAATTCTTGAAGTAATTTTCTTTCTAAATATGTTTGTTTTATATAGTTCTTGAACTATATCTAAAAAAGAAAGGAAATCTTAATAATATTCCTGTCAGAAATTACTTTGGAAATTTTCCTGTCAGTTTATCAGTCTGAAATGAGTTCCAGTAAGACAAATTCTCAAGACTCCAGCATCAAGAAAGAACTTCAGTCTCTGATAATTATAGTCCAGCAACTTACTGCTAAGATGGATAAAATGGATACTAAAATAGACACTTTCATAGAAAAAACTACAAAACAAATAAACTTGTTACATATGGGCCTGCAACAACAGAAGATCCAGATGACAGGCATAGAAGAAGCTGTGAATGACATGGAAAATAAAATACAAGAACAGGAAATCAACATTGAGTTTCTGCTGAAACAAAATACACATTTACAAACAAAGCTGGATGACCTGGAAAATAGATCTAGGCGCAATAACACTAGGATTTTTGGACTGCCAGAAAATATTGAAGGTAACAATATTACTTCTTTTTTAACAACATGGCTCCCTAAAACTTTAGATTTAC